>NC_088362.1:108262721-108275221 GCF_034508935.2 Berghia stephanieae | reverse complement strand
GTACGAGCGACCACTCCCTCCCCTCCCCCAGAAAAGAAAAGAAATTTTACGAATTGATATTTTATAACATCCTTCTTTCGACAACTTCGTGTTAGTGAAATTTCTTATTCAATTATAATCAGCCTTTCTCCTAAACTCTCTACTCATCTGGCAGTGATTGGATAACTGAGTGTATTGGATACGACTGAAGCGACTTAGAAATAGACTTGCCTCCTTTCCAAAGAATATCAAGTAATTGTTACTGTAAGTTTTATTCTAATGAAACAAGGATAAATCCAGCTCTGTGAGACTTAAGGGTCTGAATAACTTGTTTAGGTTAGCCAGAGTAGTGACAATAAGGATTGTTGTGGGTTAGGGGACGACAAAAGGAACCATTCCAATAATTTTCTGGAAAAGTATGTATTAGTTAATCATGTAATAATCATTATGCCAGTGACAAATATCTGGGATATGAATAAATCACATCCTGGGCATGTGAAAGCATCAGCCATGTCATGTACATTGAAATTTCATCCATTGGTGCCTTCAATTTGAAACTACTGCAAATAAATATGAGCTAACGTTGGATGTGTGATCCTTTAAATCGATTTACTTGTTAAGACTGGATGTGATTGATTATTAATTATCTTAAAATTTAATGATAAAAGTTTCCAAAATAATTTTATTTGTGTTTCCACTTGGCCAAAGATAGTGGGTGGGTAAAAATAAGCAGTTCTGTGAGCTTTCAAAGTTCTAAAAATTTAAAATTTCCATTTATTGATATCTTTCAAAACAAAGTTGTCGCTTTCTTGAAAGTATTTTTTTTTTAATTTGAAAAAAAAGGAGTAAAAACAAACAAGCCAAATAAAATAACAGAAGATCTGCAACACTAGCCTTTGTCGGTAAGATTAAAGTTTAAGTTTAACTTCGTCAATTTTTTTCCTTTCTAAGCTTTCATATATTAATGATATATCAACAATTCGTAGATACTAAATTTCTTGAGTGTAGATTTTTATTTTTATTTTCTACACTGAATATCGTATTTGTTATTTTTTTCCTTACCATCAACATTTGATCTCTCATCTGCTTTCCTTGCAGCCTGTGGTCTTTGATTTGGTCGCTCCTCTATCTCTTCAGTCACCTCTGAAGACTAGTTAGTAAAAGAAAAGGGTAAAAGAGAACTAAATAATGAGTGTAAACCGTTATGTCTTTTAATTGAAATGTCAAAAGGAAAAATAGAATAGAATGGATCTCGGATAGAATGACGTCAATGGAAAACTTTGTTTATTATTTGATGTGGGTGAGAATTTCTTGAAAGAAGGATGTGAAAAATATCAATTCGTAAAATTTGTTTTCTTTTCTGGGGGAGGGGAGGGGGTGGTCCCTCTTACAATATGCTCACAATGATTCTGACTTCTATCTGTAAAGAACTGTTGTTTTTGTTTATGATCGAAGAAATGGTTTTGAGCCCGAAACTATCCGTTTTGGTAATTTGGTCTTTTTTTTCAGGCTGTTATATTAAATTTTTGATCTAATTTTAGACTTTTTAAATCATTGTTATATAGTATCTGTTAAGGTTAGAGTGGTGTATTTAACAACCTTGAATTCTAATGCTTTTTGAACTGCCCAATAACGAATTTGTAGGTAAGGAAACTAATATTAATATTTCATATCCTTAAATAAAAAAAAAACATAAATCTTATTCTCCACAGAACACTCTCCCTTTTCAAAATTAGATACTGGCCTTTATATCTAAAGAGATTAATACAAGAATATATATAATAAGATTGTTTAAAATCACCTCATCTTCAGGGCTGTCAAGCACCGGCGTTTTAAACATGTTTCCATCATATGACAGTGAACACTTGATGCCAGTCCCAAGCTGATCCAAACCCTCTGGACAAAATATTCGGATGAAGAGGAATCTGTCATGGTCTGGCTGTCCTGTCCAGGTGGTGGAATCACGCATTGGAGGACGGATATAACTAGAAGTGGCGATATTATCCTCGAACCTGACTTTCTGTGTTCACATCAGGAATTTATTTATCATTCATTAGTAAAAAAAATTATTTTACTCAGTCTAAGAAGAGTAATAAATGATTTTAAAAATCACGACTGCAGAGTTACATGTTATTGATTTACTAAAAAAAAAAAAAAAAAAAAAAAGAAAGAAAGAATAAAAAAAAAGAACCGAGAAAAGAGCTGCACCGCATATCTTTTATTTCATCTCACGTTGTACAAATATCTATGAAAGTCAGTTCATTAAATACTAAGTAAAAAGAATATATATATATATATATATATATATATATATATATATATATATATATATATATATATAGAGAGAGAGAGAGAGAGAGAGAGAGAGAGAGAGAGAGAGAGAGAGAGAGAGAGAAAGGGAGAGAGAAAGGGAGAGAGAGAGAGAGAGAGAGAGAGAGAGAGAGAATGAGTGAGAGAGAGAGAGAAAGAAAGAGAGAGAGAGAGTGAGTGAGAGATAGAGTGAGAGAGAGAGAGAGAGAGAGAGTCAGTGAGAGATAGAGTGAGAGAGAGAGAGAGAGAGAGAGAGAGAGAGAGAGAGTGAGTGAGAGATAGAGAGAGAGAGAGAGAGAGAGAGAGAGAGAGAGAGAGAGAGGGAGAGAGAGGGAGAGAGAGAGAGAGAAACAGAAGAAAATTACAAAATTGCGATAGTCCGTTTCAGGCTATAGTAACAATGATAAACTCCTGCTCCAAGGGTTATAATGTCTCTGAAGGACCTCTAAGAAGAAGGCTATTAGGAATTCCTACAAGACAGGACAAAGATACACCAGAGTTGTAAGATTTTATTAAATCAAGAGATAGAAGAATGAGATATCTTTATGTAAATGAAGGCAACAAACCTTAGGTGAGGCAGATCGTATTGAGCTCCCTTCAATATCCACGTCATCCCCAGGTCCGATGTGTACAGAGACGGTTGGAATATCATCTGTCTCAGCACCCTCTGAATGAGCCGACTCTCCACTGGCTCTCGATTCAATTTCTATGAAGATATAATAATAATAACAATATAATAATGGAAATCGTGTCTATTCAGTTTGACAACAGCTCAAGACTAGAATCATCTAGACGTCAGGTGCAGTGCAGCGCCATAAGGTGAGCAGGGTGAGGTGACTTGTTCAAAGCTACACAGATTCAAATGCAAAAAACTTCAGAGTATGAATCAGAGACCATTTCACTGTGTCATGCTGCCTCCTGAAAAACCAATATTTATCGCAATTCCAAAAATAAGAGATAAAAAGAAAGAGAATGGCAGTGAATTGTGACGTCAATAAATTCAAATAATTATAAAGTTTAGTATGATGTTATAACTAAAACAGAAACCATGACCACCTAAATATTATTATTAAACTTGCCTTCCCTCTCATCGCCCCTCCCTCCATCTTCACCATCTTCTTCTTCACCCTCCTCATCCTCTCTGCTACCCTCTGTCCCATCCACTCCTTGTGATCCTTGTGTCTCGCTGACATCGTCTACGTCACCAGCAGCCACTGTGGCAGCCTGTTCCGTTACAGCTTCTTCTGTCTCAGATTCAGATGAGTCATCCAGACTTTGTGTGTAAGCCTGACAATAATAAGAATGAATAACTTATCTATAATTGTATTCATAAATAAATTTATTTATTTATTAAAGAGCAAACGAATAAATGCCTATATAAATGAAAGACTAAAATTAATAATGAAATTATTTTTTGGTAATCACACCTACAAAATGTTTAGAAGTCATTAATTTATAATTATAACTTCATTGATAATGGTAACAATAATAATAATAATAATAATAATAATAATAATAATAATAATAATAATAATAATAATAATAATAGTAATAGTAATGATGATAACGACGATTTCGACGATGACGACGACGATAATGATGATGATGATGATGATAATAATAATAATAATGATAATAATGATAACAATAATAATAATATAATAATAATAATAATAATAATAATAATAATAACTAATACATTAATGATACATATAATAATAATATAATAAATAATATAATAAATAAAAAATAATAATATATAATAATATAAAAAATAATAATAATATAATAAATAATAAACATTAATATAATAATAATAATAATAATAATATAATAAAAATAATAATAAATAATATAATAATAATAATTAAATAATGTGACATACACCGCCACTAACAATGACATTATGTCTTCAAAATATATAAAAAGGTTTTAAGATTGAAAAAAAAAAACAAAAAAAAACTTTTATTAATGAAACAAATGATCTGACCTGTACATGCTCAAGACCGAGCTTTGCCTTTTGTTTTATTGTCTCAATGAGGAATTTCCATCTCCTTCCATGTCCCTTAGCACTTGTCATTTTAGAAAATAACTTCTCCCAGTTCATGATTCTTTTTTCCTTTGCGACTCGCTTGGACTAGATAAGGATTGTAAAGATAAGTGAATTTATTAAAGGTAAAAACTTCTAATGAATGACACTCGTATAACAATCGATGTGTGATGGTGTATTGGTGATGTTACTAT
The DNA here is from genome assembly GCF_034508935.2 of Berghia stephanieae. NCBI lineage: Eukaryota > Metazoa > Mollusca > Gastropoda > Nudibranchia > Aeolidiidae > Berghia > Berghia stephanieae. The sequence continues at coordinate 108,270,688 of NC_088362.1, read as the reverse complement.
CTGTGATGGTGTATTGGTGATGTTACTATCTGTGATGGTGTATTGGTGATGTTACTATCTGTGCTGGTGTATTGGTGATGTTACTATCTGTGATGGTGTATTGGTGATGTTACATCTGTGTGGTGTATTGGTGATGTTACTATCTGTGATGGTGTATTGTTGATGTTACTATCTGTGTGGTGTATTGGTGATGTTACTATCTGTGCTGGTGTATTGGTGATGTTACTATCTGTGCTGGTGTATTGGTGATGTTACTATCTGTGATGGTGTATTGGTGATGTTACTATCTGTGCTGGTGTATTGGTGATGTTACTATCTGTATGGTGTATTGGTGATGTTACTATCTGTGATGGTGTATTGGTGATGTTACTATCTGTGATGGTGTATTAGTGATGTTACTATCTGTGATGGTGTATTGATGATGTTACTATCTGTGATGGTGTATTGGTGATGTTACTATCTGTGCTGGTGTATTGGTGATGTTACTATCTGTGATGGTGTATTGGTGATGTTACTATCTGTGCTGGTGTATTGGTGATGTTACTATCTGTGCTGGTGTATTGGTGATGTTACTATCTGTGCTGATGTATTGGTGATGTTACTATCTGTGTGTGTTATTGGTGATGTTACTATCTGTGCTGTGTGTTATATGGTGGATGTTACATCTGTGATGGTGTATTGGTGATGTTACTATCTGTGTGGTGTATTGGTGATGTTACTATCTGTGATGGTGTATTGGTGATGTTTACTATCTGTGATGGTGTATTGGTGATGTTACTATCTGTGTGGTGTATTGGTGATGTTACTATCTGTGATGGTGTATTGGTGATGTTACTATCTGTGATGGTGTATTGGTGATGTTACTATCTGTGTGGTGTATTGGTGATGTTATTATCTGTGATGGTGTATTGGTGATGTTACTATCTGTGATGGTGTATTGGTGATGTTACTATCTGTGCTGGTGTATTGGTGATGTTACTATCTGTGATGGTGTATTGGTGATGTTACTATCTGTGATGGTGTATTGGTGATGTTACTATCTGTGATGGTGTATTGGTGATGTTACTATCTGTGATGGTGTATTGGTGATGTTACTATCTGTGATGGTGTATTGGTGATGTTACTATCTGTGCTGGTGTATTGGTGATGTTACTATCTGTGCTGGTGTATTGGTGATGTTACTATCTGTGATGGTGTATTGGTGATGTTACTATCTGTGATGGTGTTGGTGATGTTACTATCTGTGATGGTGTATTGGTGATGTTACTATCTGTGATGGTGTATTGGTGATGTTACTATCTGTGATGGTGTATTGGTGATGTTACTATCTGTGATGGTGTATTGGTGATGTTACTATCTGTGCTGGTGTATTGGTGATGTTACTATCTGTGCTGGTGTATTGGTGATGTTACTATCTGTGATGGTGTATTGGTGATGTACTATCTGTGATGGTGTATTGGTGATGTTACTATCTGTGATGGTGTATTGGTGATGTTACTATCTGTGATGGTGTATTGGTGATGTTACTATCTGTGATGGTGTATTGGTGATGTTACTATCTGTGTAGGTGGTGTTTGGTGATGTTACTATCTGTGATGGTGTATTGGTGATGTTACTATCTGTGCTGGTGTATTGGTGATGTTACTATCTGTGATGGTGTATTGGTGATGTACTATCTGTGCTGGTGTATTGGTGATGTTACTATCTGTGATGGTGTATTGGTGATGTTACTATCTGTGTGGTGTATTGGTGATGTTACTATCTGTGATGGTGTATTGATGATGTTACTATCTGTGATGGTGTATTGTGATGTTACTATCTGTGATGGTGTATTGGTGATGTTACTATCTGTGATGGTGTATTGGTGATGTTACTATCTGTGATGGTGTATTGGTGATGTTACTATCTGTGCTGGTGTATTGGTGATGTTACTATCTGTGCTGGTGTATTGGTGATGTTACTATCTGTGCTGATGTATTGGTGATGTTACTATCTGTGCTGGTGTATTGGTGATGTTACTATCTGTGCTGATGTATTGGTGATGTTACTGTAAAGGAGAGTCTTGAGGCTCTAAAAGCTATAGAAATGACCAGTTAATATTTAGAATGTTTTTAAAGCTTCTTCATTTGTAAAATATTCAATCATTAAAAAGACAATTACGTAGGTAAATTATGCTTGCAATTTATTACAAATGGACAAAAGGTGTGAATGATACTGATTTGCCCATTCTAAATGATGAAAAAGATAAAAAGAGAATTAGAAGAGCGAAAGATGAAGTATGCCAAAGCTGATGCTTGAAGGTCAAAAGGTAACGTGTCTAAGGATTTCCTTAAATATCAGTAAACAATTTTGTTTACAAAGAGTCAACGCAAGTTATTTTTCATGGGTAAGTGAAGAAGAAGTGTGCAATCATGGAGACAAGTGTCTAAAATATCTTTCAGCCAATTTCGGCTTTAGAGTAGAGATTCGCATAACACAAGTCTTTAGAATAAAAACAATGAAGTAACTTGAAGGTAAAACAGGCAATCTTATATTAGATTGTTTAAGTTAAGGTGATAAAGTTAAATCTAAATTTCAGTTTAAGGCAATCTTATATTAGATTGTTTAAGTTAAGGTGATAATGTTAAATCTAAGATTCAGTTTAATCAAGAAAGACAAAAGATGACTTCTATTTCCCACAAGTTTGGACAATAAATGATGAATTTTGACATGACATCTGATGATTCTCATCATTGGATTCCATGTCACATTCATCGTCCGTTCCAGCCATTGAGGAAAGGGAAAACCCAGGAATTCCCATTATTTATCTTTGTTAATTAAAAATTGGATTCTTCATCATGATATTTTACTTATATGACTGTAAAGTAAAAGGCATAGATAAAAATATCTCAAAATGGGACGAGATGTTACTTCATCAAGCTTTACCCTAAATAAGTGGACTTCAATTTTACTCTAAACCGTCATTATACCCTTTTGCCTTCAGCGGCATAAATAATGCTTGGACTCCATTTAAGCCGATTTGTTGAAGCCCCTGTTTTCATGGTATAATGATGAAAAAGCATGTCTTGTTAGAGTAAAACCAAACCCCATATGTTGAGGGTTAATCAGCAACATTTGTACTACCAACTTACATGAGCATCGACAAGCTGTAACCGTCTGACTGCAATATTCAGTTGTCTTTGTTTGCTTTCATAGTCTTCGTGTAGTTTTTTCAAGGCTGCACTCTTCTCCTCCCACGGTGTCGAGTAAACTCTGACCAAGCGAACCAGTTCACCCACGGGGTTTCCAAGATCACTCACACTAATAGTAATTTTAAAATAAAAATAAAAATGTTGTTCATATTGTTACTAAGATACAGACATTGAATTAAGAACAGCATGGAATGTTTTCCTACAAAATATGAAGATTAAATTCATATAAAGTTTTCTTGAATTAAAAACATTATTTTGATTTTCAGAATCACAGATTGATTCACACGTAAATACAGCAAGAAATAATTATGTAAAAAAAAATTAAAATCACTTTCAACATTAAAAGTTTAAAATGGCCGCCTATCTTTTATCTTAACAGACAATACATTTTCCAATTGCGTAAATGAACTCCACATAGCATTTTATTGAGACACGTTTTTCTGCATTTAATATCTTATATATTCCGTTCATTTATCATGAAATTCTGTCCCAGTGTTAAGAGCGGGAAATGATTTATATGATTTCTAAAAATTGATTTTATTAAAAATAATGAGAGGAACCACTAACTGGTATCGATTCTATATAAGTTCTCCCCCTTCATTGTTATACTCTCTAACCAGAAGATTAACATACAACCACATGCTCTATATGGTGGCGTCTGCTTTCAATGAGATTGGACGATACAAATTGTATATTTAAAATCAAATGATGACGATGTCTAATCATCTCATAATACACGAAAACCATCTTCATGTCCAATGTAAATACCATGGAAAATTTGGTGACTATTGGTCAAGTGGTTTTAGATCCTTAGTGTTACGAAAATTCCAATTTGCCAAATATAAAAAGATTAACATACCTGCGGAACACCCGACCACTGACCATCGCCAACTGGACAAGGAGTGTAGGGGGTAAAGAATGGCGAAGCATCTCATCTTTCATCTCCAGCAGCTTAAAGTATAAGAAAGTGTCTTTGTTTACATATTTTTTAATAATAAAAGAAACACACACACACACACACACACACACACACACACACACACAAACACACATAATCAACAAACACATTCACTAAGAATAGAAAGATTGAAAATTCATATTTTTATAAATCAGATAAAAGAAATCTACAGTGTTATTAATTTTAGTTTTATATCATTTTAAAAAATGATTAATGCATATTGACGCTTTACCAAAACCACAACTTGATTTTCAGCACAACAATTTATACATATATTCAAAAGAAATTTGTAAAATTTTCATAAAATGTATCCACAGTGTTTTTACCTTTATTTTTAAAGTGACACAGCTGTAGTATGATTTTTATGGGGAGACAACAGTTTACAAAGAGAGGAAAGTTCATATTGTGAAATGTTTTCACTCATTACAAATAAGTTAATAATTGACTACTCTTCAAAAGAATTTTAATATTTTCGACATTCAAAATTTTTTCGAGAGTGGTCCAAGGTACCTTTTATCTTAAAGCAAATAAGGTATAAGCTATATTGACTGCTGACAGATGATTACCAGAATAAAATGAGTAACCGACTGTTAATAGCATTTTCTCTATTGAAAAATAATTTGTAATATTGCCTAACCGGCATTATGTCTCGTCCTACGTGTTAAATTTTGCTGTTGGTCAGGGACCTCATGCAAGCCGTTTTGAACATGTTTAGTGATATTGTCCTATATAAAAAAAAATTGTGCGTTTAAAAATTTAAAAAAAGTCAATCAAACAACATTCCTGCAAAACGAAAATATTCTTGAGACCATTTGTTCTTAAATAGAACTCACATCCTGTAAAGCAGCGTGTACTAAAGCCATAGCATTCATGACCCCATCACACAGACCATCAAATTTATTGGGCTCCCCCCTTCTAACGCCCTCATCAGCTTCATCATCACCATCAGAGTCTGTCAAGTCATCCGACTGAGGAAATAAAATCGTTAATTTTTTTTTTATGACAACTTTATGGAAGTGAACTATAACATACCCAATGAGGATTAAATGCTAAAGAAAATCAAAAGCAAATTTCAACTTGTGTGAGAGAGAAATGTAATTTTTTCTCTTCTATAAATCTATTAGTTAATAGACATGAGTTGAATTTACTTCAATTGAAATATATGGTTGATTCCAAAATAAATCATGATATGTGCTATGGTTGATTCCAAAATAAATCATGATATGTGCTATGGTTGATTCCAAAATAAATCATGATATGTGCTATGGTTGATTCCAAAATAAATCATGATATGTGCGATGGTTGATTCCAAAATAAATCATGATATGTGCTATGGTTGATTCCAAAATAAATCATGATATGTGCTATGGTTGATTCCAAAATAAATCATGATATGTGCTATGGTTGATTCCAAAATAAATCATGATATGTGCTATAGTTGATTCCAAAATAAATCATGATATGTGCTATGGTTGATTCCAAAATAAATCATGATATGTGCTATGGTTGATTCCAAAATAAATCATGATATGTGCTATGGTTGATTCCAAAATAAATCATGATATGTGCTATGGTTGATTCCAAAATAAATCATGATATGTGCTATGGTTGATTCCAAAATAAATCATGATATGTGCTATGGTTGATTCCAAAATAAATCATGATATGTGCTATGGTTGATTCCAAAATAAATCATGATATGTGCTATGGTTGATTCCAAAATAAATCATGATATGTGCTATGGTTGATTCCAAAATAAATCATGATATGTGCTATGGTTGATTCCAAAATAAATCATGATATGTGCTATGGTTGATTCCAAAATAAATCATGATATGTGCTATGGTTGATTCCAAAATAAATCATGATATGTGCTATGGTTGATTCCAAAATAAATCATGATATGTGCTATGGTTGATTCCAAAATAAATCATGATATGTGCTATGGTTGATTCCAAAATAAATCATGATATGTGCTATGGTTGATTCCAAAATAAATCATGATATGTGCTATGGTTGATTCCAAAATAAATCATGATATGTGCTATGGTTGATTCCAAAATAAATCATGATATGTGCTATGGTTGATTCCAAAATAAATCATGATATGTGCTATGGTTGATTCCAAAATAAATCATGATATGTGCTATGGTTGATTCCAAAATAAATCATGATATGTGCTATGGTTGATTCCAAAATAAATCATGATATGTGCTATGGTTGATTCCAAAATAAATCATGATATGTGCTATGGTTGATTCCAAAATAAATCATGATATGTGCTATGGTTGATTCCAAAATAAATCATGATATGTGCTATGGTTGATTCCAAAATAAATCATGATATGTGCTATGGTTGATTCCAAAATAAATCATGATATGTGCTATGGTTGATTCCAAAATAAATCATGATATGTGCCACATGACAGAGTCAAACATATTGGATGTTATTTGGCACATTATCTGATTATCGTCTACATTCATTAAAGGCCTGGAACCACATATTGAAATGAAGTTGTATACTATCCAATGATCACAGAGATTAAAAAAAAATTATTAAAATTAAGAATTGTTCCTATCGACTAGTGTAGTTGTTTTTAAGCAAGAGAATCAAAATAAAAAAAAGTTTTTTTTGTTTGTTTTGCCTTACGTTGTTGTTGTTGTTGCTTTGTTTTTGTTTTTGTAATTGTAAAAAAATCTTATTCAGCATAAATATTGTCATTTAGATCTCTATTTGGTTTCCTTTCTTTCTTCTCTTAATTGTCAAACCACCTCTGGTGTACTGTCACAAATGTCTGACTCTAAACTGTTGTGATTGAATTTACAACAATACATGGTAGGTTATTCCGAATCTATAGTTGAATATGCCATTTGAAATATACATTTTTCTCTTGAGATTAAGAGGACGTTTTAATGAGAATTTAAAAAATAAATAAATAAATAAATAAATAAATAAATAAATAAATAAATAAATAAATAAATAAATAAATAAATAAATAAATAAATAAATAAATAAATAAATAAATAATTAAATAAATAATAAATAAATAAATATATAAAGCGTGACTAAAAAAAAATTATGATAAAAAAATGAAAATGTGTAAAGAGCTGGCATCAATTGAAAACAATATAGTATACATATCTGTAAAAAAAAAAAAGAAAAAAAAGTAAGTTATTCACCTCATCCTCGTCAGTTCTGCCAATAATATCCTCCTCATCATCTTCTTCAGCAAGGATGCCTAGGTTATTAATCACTCCTGAGGAACAAATGAAAGTAAATTATTGATAATAATTTCTGGTTCTAAACGACAAGTAACTCGAATTTGTGAGACAAAATTTTCCAATGGCGTGTTTCACCTTATAGGTGTTCCGTTCTGTTTAGACCAGAAATCTTTGTACTGGTAGAGAAGATATTCAATCATTATTCTGCAACACTGTGAGCTACTTATACTTTTTATTCAACTATATTAAGTATTATTTCTCCTTAAACTTTTCTCAAGTATAAATTTTAAACACACGTCTCACAACTACTGTTGGATGTGAGAGGAATGGAATGCTATAATCAAATGTAGCAAAGTTTTTAAAAGAATCCTGATTCAAAGGTCAGCCACTCTTTTCCATACAATATCTAACATGGCCTTGCAGGATATGCTACGTGTCGCACAGTTTCTTTAGCGAGCTAGTGCACAATGCAGCACCTAATTCTGGCTAATTTATATGCAGAATTTAGAGCCATACAGTCAAAGCTGGTGTTGGAATGCACTTTATCAGAACAGCCACTTAATTGAAGCGATCTCTCTGAGACATCATTTTTTCTC
>NC_088362.1:108237721-108255221 GCF_034508935.2 Berghia stephanieae | reverse complement strand
CTCTCTCCTCTCTCTCTCTCTTTCTCTCTCTCTCTCTTTCTCTCTCTCTCTCTTTCTCTCTCTCTCTCTTTCCTCTTCTCTCTCTTCTCTCTTCTCTCTCTCTCTCTCTCTCTCTCTCTCTCTCTCTCTCTTTCTTTCGCTCTCTCCCTCTCCCTCCCCCCCCCCCCCTCTCTCTCTCTCTTCACTCAAAAGTGGTAACATTATGCAATAATATCAGGTTAGAGTTCGACCGATACCCCGCCATTTTTAAGGGGTTGAGAATGAAAGCTATCAATTGAAATGCCGTTGTAAACTGATAAAATGACTCTAATTTCATTTTGATTAGAAAACTTTTTCTTCTTATAGACGCCTATCGATAGTTTGCAGTTTAAATGATCTCAACTTGTTATAAAACCCTAAATTTGAGATTCCTTTGTTTGACTTGTTCAACGTCTCATGATTAAGATTGTTCGACAAATATATTGAATTAAATTAATATTTTATGACTTATATTTTGAAGGCGGTTTGTAGGTGCACGTTGAATGGATCATATTTAACCTAAATAGACGTGGCCTTGTGTGCTGCTGTACTATGAAAAAACATGTTTTTGAAATTTTGGCCAGAAAACTCTTCCTTCAAAAAGAGTTCGATTAAAATGACCCTCATCTTGTCAAGAATTCTCAAACCTCGGACTTCCAAAACCCTCATCTTGTTAAAAGACAAACAAACTTGGACGTCCCAGGTTTGAAAGTTTTTGAAAAGATGAGGGTCATTTTAATAGATCGATATTTGAAGGACAAGTTTTGTTTTTGGGTTGTTTTTTTTTTGCCAAAAATTCATAAACGTTTTTTTTTTTTTTAAAAAGACAGAGCACGGCAGTATAAAAAGAGTTTCACTCATAGATTTCCGTTCCACTTCACCAACGCTATACGTTACGTTTTGATAGCATGATATAATCTGCCTTATATGACAAAATGTTTTAATAAGGTGGGGGCTTTTTTCTTTGCTGTATATTTTTAAAACTTCAAATATCGACGAATTTGGATACTTATCAACATATCAACAATTCTTTAAATTGAGAGTTCTTAAAGAATTTTAGTCAAGTTGAATGCCATCTGAATTAATCGTTATTTGAATAATTTAAATTTTTTTAAAGAATAAAGAATAAGCATTTTCTTTTAGTTTTCAGCATTGCATATTGTTGCCGACGTTCATTTGTGCTAATATTTTACACGTCGATTGCAACAAAGTCAAAGCGTCTCCGGTTGCAGTGTAGTATTGGACATATTTTTGTTGTTGTTGCCAGCAAGAATCATAATTTCTAAACAAACATGGCATTTTGTTTATTACAAACTTATATTTCATGATGGACATGAATGGTCCGCAACTTGTCAAAACAAACAGACAAATAAAAAATAAATTCTACATTTTTAGTTGATGTTTAATCAAGGAATTCGTTTAATTCTATGCGTTTAATTTAAGGTTAATGATTTCGTGACAGGTGGTGTGAGATCGTACTATAATTTTATCGATATAATACGAGGTTAAAGTATTCTAACCAAAATGATAAAACTAAATTAAACATTTTATCAATGCATACCAGAGCAGAGCTGAGGTACGTTCTTAGTTCTTACATAATCATTTCATCAAGAGACATCAAGCGGTTAGCGTTACAAACGCCATCGTTAGCGTTACAAACGCCATCGTGTTACAACGGTTTGTGATTATTTTGCCAGCCAAAAACTTGGAGACAAAACTTGGAGTAAATCACGATTTGCGATTAGAATTAAAACAATCCGATTTTGCTGACGTGTATTTCAAATATTGATCATGATTTCGCCGAAAAATGAAGAAAATAAATGTGACAATAATAAAATCAATAGTATTCATTTGATGGAAAAGATTAAAACTACCAAAAACAAGAACGATGAATTTGAACAACTGGTTAAAATGATAATTCAAAGATTTATTCGAGGATTTTGTTCTGGCGTCGCCATTCGTGTTGGATATGTTTTCATTAAAGCACTTCTGAAGAAGTCGTTGAAAAATGGGTATGTTTATTTGGTAAATAATTCCAATATTCTCCATATTTCCATCCAGTTCCTTTTCCCCCCCCCCCCCCCCCCCTCTAAATATTGACTTGGAAGTGAGACTTTCCTTAATTTCACCTGCAGCGAGACTTCCCTTCAATTTCGCGCTACCGTTTCCTTTCTCCTATTATTTGCCAGTTTCTTTGATACCTCATAGTCCTATTCCTTTTCGTCTTTCACCATCTTCCATTCTCATCATTTCTTGTCCGTTTCTTACTCTATCCACCTCCCCTCAGTCAATATTTATTCAACTCCTCCCCTTCCTCCTCCTCTCCCTCCGCCTCCTCTTCTTCCTGCTCCTCGTCCTTTTCCTACTCCTCCCCTTGCTCCTCCTCTTCCTCCTCATCTTCTTCCTCCTCCTCTTCTTCTTACTGATCCTCCTCCTCCTTTTTTCTACTCCTCCCCTTCCTCCTCCTCCTCTCCCTCCGCCTCCTCATCCCCTTCCTCCTCCTCCTCATCTTCCTCCTCCTCCTCCTCCTTTTTCTACTCCACCTCTTCCTCTTCCGCCTTCTCCTTTCCCATCCTCGTCCTCCTCCTCCTCATCTCCCTCCGCCTCCTCCTCCCCCTCCTCCTCCTCCTCCTCATCTTCCTCCTCCGCCTCCTCCTCCTCCTCCTCCTCCTCCTCCTCTTCCTCCCTGATCGTCCTTCAAATATTGATCGATTAAAAGAACTCTCATAGTGCAATTATAATAAAAGGACGCCTCTTCAATAGAAAATTAGTTCCTATGTGCACAATGGAAGAATAAAAGAATGAAGATTATGAAGCGCATTAACTCTCTTCTTCCCATCCATGTTCAGGAGTTTCCCCAAAACTCCACACCCAACTAACACAAAAATATTTTTTTATCACTCAATTACAATTGCAGTAAGATTTTGCGATAAATAATTTCTTTTGCAAAACATGCTCTACAACATACTGGCCATTTTCTTTAAATTTTATGATGCACAAGAACAAGAACTTGAACAAGAAAAATATTGGTTGTATCGTAACGAATGTGACGATTTTCCTATAGTTGGTAAGGAGAGGGTTAAACACGATGGATGTACAGAAAGACAAAATATAAATGCGCACTTATCTATTTTTTTATTTTAAATACAGATTCTACAAGGCATGGGCAGCCATCAGGACCAAATCTACCCTTCAGATTGCCGCTTTCCTGGGCCTATTTCCAAGCCTTTATCGAGCTTCTCTACATTACATCAAGAAAGCACGAAATATTGAGGTGAGGACGTGAGCACTGAGCAATAACAAACGTAAGTTGTAGCAAAAGGTTCTAAAATAGAAGATCCTCATTGCGCACTTCGTTTGTGTGTTTTTTTTTCTCTACCAACTGAGCGCTGGTTTATTATACATCGTACAGTTCAAAGAACTGCAGTAATATTCAAATAGGTCGTAGATGACACTTATAACGAACACGCATAAAACGAACTAAGGGAAATATTGAATGCTTGTCTGCGCCTTATTCATTCCATTTTTTATTTCAATAAAACAAAGAACTACTGAAAAAGAAAAATAATTGATTTATGTAGCTATTTTATTTGCATTGGCTCTATTCTATATATACCTTCTTAACTGAAATAGTGTTTGTCTGATGTGCATCAATCGATGCCAGTCCATTATAAGTGTCTACTTTAGTAAAGTAAAACATCGTCATCGCCACCATTATCATCATCGTCATCGTCATCGTCATCATTATCATCATCATCATCATCATCATCATCATCATCATCATCATCATCATCATCATCATCATCACCATCTTCATCATCATCGTCATTAATATCATCTTCATCATCATCATTATCATCATCATCGTCATTATCATCATCATCATCATCATTATCATCATCATCATCATTATCATCATCATCATCAACAACATCATCAACATCATCTTCTGTCCGCTATAAAATAGATTACAAAATTGCTTTATTAGTTTTCAAATGCCTTAACAATTTAGCACATTTTTATCTTTCTGAACTCATAAACTTTACCGACACCACTTTATTATCTGTACCAAAAAGTAAGTTAAAATCTCTTGGTGTTCGCTCTTTAATACATTATGGTCCTAAACTCTGAAATACCCAATCGCAAGCCATTAGTAGAGTAATTGAGAACCTCTCGAACTTCAAATCTGCTTTAAAAACCCACTTGTTCAAATTTCATTTTACACCATGCTGACTGTTATGTTTGTAAACTATTATGTAAGTAATGTGTATTTTGTTTCAATATTCCATTTTAACTACACGTGTTCGTAACGTAATTCATTATTCGAGTATATCTGTTGAGCGCTTTGAGATGCTTCGTTCATTGAAAGTGCTCAAAAAGTGTCATTTATCATTATCATTATCATTATCATTATCATCATCTCATCATTATTACCGTCCTCGTCGTCATCAAATGCCTAAACTGTTTGAGACATCAGCGATCGTGTCCACCCCCACTTCTCCACCCTCTTCTATATCGCCCCGCCAGCGAACCGCGGCCGTGCCGGTTGTCATCTTGAAACAAGATCGAACAATTTTGAGCTTAGTGACCGCTTTAAGTGTCAATTATCGCAAAAAATCTGGCTATGAATCATTTATTCTTGTGTAAGGAAATTTACACATATTTTCCCATACTATTAGAGTGTGAATCAGTGCCCATTGGCAGCAACGGATATTGATGCAGTGCTGGTATAAAAGAATTTAATAGGAAAAAAATAGTAATGTATATATGATACCTTCTAACATGCTTGTGGGAATTAATGAAGTACAGCGAGGGGGGGGGGGGGGGGGGCGGGGCTGGGTTTGGTCGATCCTTGAGAAATGCGTTAAAGGATATATTTATATTTATCTGTTTATTTATCCGTATCACGATTACAAATTAATGGAACAACTTATCAAACAAGATAAACAGTTAATTTGTCTCCAGAATCATTTCCATTTAGAGTTGCGTTTTCCTTTAAGAGTTAATCATTAGTGTAGATAAACAAAATTTTTTGAGCAATGGGCAGACACGCCACGCCATGTCCATTCAAACATAATATTGAATTGGTTTAGATTGCTAGCAAAAGCATGCTGATAATGTAGAAACGTGAGTGGAGCAGGCATTTACTTGACTTATGTTGATAACAACAAGAAATGAAGTGAGTAGGAAAGTGCCAGATGACACTAGAGAGTAAAAAAAAATTTCGCGGCGGCGATGGGGGTTCGAACCCGCGACCTTACTTGTACGACGACTCTGTCTGGCCGGGAAGAGCGTGACTCTACCGTATGAGCTATCCGTAGAGTCACGCTCTCCCCGGCCAGGCGGAGTTGTCGTACCAGTAAGGTCGCGGGTTCAAACACCCATCACCGCCGCGAAAAAAAAAATTCTCTATTGTCTTCTGGCACTTTCCTACTCACTTCATTTCTTGCTGATAATGTACATTGTTTTTGTATAACAGGATGGTTGGAATTATCTACTATCTGGCGCCATCGCTGGGCTCAGCATACTTTCTCTTGACAAGAGCAATAGGGAGACCATCACATTCCTCTCCCTAACTAGAGCAATAGGTGCTGGGCTTCCAGCCTTGGTGGAAAAAGGTATGTGCATCTTCAATGCTAATAAAAAATGTAGTAAGTATCGTCGTCCTCGTCAACATCATCATCATCATCATCACCATCATCATCATCGTCGTCATCATCATCATCATCATCCTCGCCATTAACAATATTGCCTTCATCATTATTACCACTACCACCATTTTCATGATCAATTTTCTCTTCTATATTCATCTTTCTCCTGTTAGTTCTTATTTCCCATTTCCATCTCATCGTAATCATTCATTACTTGGATTGCTACAACCAGTGCATTTGACAGACACACCTATGATCCCAATAGTTCAGTAATCCTCACAAGTCACTGATCCCGGTCCAATCCAGTTTGTTTTCTGAACACTGTCCACCTAGATTTGATCAGGAAGTTGAAATTTAAGTCTCGCCGAAAAAGAACTTTGCAATAGACAAGCGTTTATCAAAATAATTACTACTGTCCTTTAACCTTTTATAATCCACGATAAACTTAGGCCTATATCTTTTAAATGACTACTGAACATACATTTAAAAGTCAACGCCTGTCACTTTAACAGTTGCATACTCATGTCTATATCTACCAACTATGGAATTATGTTGAATAATGGATTTAAAAAAAAATAAGTCAAATTAACTGCCTATATTGAGAAAACAGCAAAATGTTAATTTTTCACTTCTAATTCATCATGTCAGTCGGCTTGAACCACTCAGAGAGGAAGTGGAGTGGACCACTGGCAAACACCCTAAAGGAAGAAAATGACTCCATTTTATGCCGAAATTATCATGGACAGTGGAGAAGTGGACATAAATGTGTATCCCATCCTATGCACGAAAATATCATAATCATCATCATTGCCTTTTTCACCCTGGGTCAGGGTATAGGCCACAGACAAACAGTTTCCATCCTTCTTTATCCTGAGCTAACTTTTTAATCTCATTCCAGGTCTTACCACTTCTCTGTATATCAGCTTCTTTAATTCTTCTCCATGTTCCTCGTGGCCATCCCCTAGATCTTCTGCCCTGAGGGTCCCAGTCCAATACTTTCTTTGTTATAGTGGATAGAATAAAAAAATGAAGAAGTATGGAAAAGAACACAGCAGAAACCAGTGGGAGAGGAAATAGGAAGAAGACGATGGAAGTGGATTGGACACACGCTTAGAAAGAACGAAAATATGGAGAACAGAAAAGGGAAAAGTTCTCAAACAACAGGACAATTGTTCTACCCTACCATGCCCCAAAATAATCTTGAAAATAATCCTGAAAAGGCGTGAAGGAAAATTAGATGAAGAAGTAAGCCAAACACAAGCCGCTTTCAGACCAAACAGAGGGCCCAAACCAAATATTCAATCTAAGAATGCTAGTGGAAAATACAGAGAGACCAATATGAACATGCATATGTGTTTCGTCGAATACTCTAAATCTGTTGAAGGTGTCATTTACTTCAAATTGATAGAAACATTGAAGGATCTAAATTGTCTTTAAAAATTTATCAACCTGATCTTCAATTTATGAAAAGAACAATAAATGACAGCAGTGAAACTAGAACTTGTAAAAAGTGAGTGGTTTCTTATTTGGAGATGTGTAAGACAAGGCTACATACTATCACCATCAATATTTAGCATGTACAAAATGGCAATCATGAGAGGAACAGAATGATGATGGCATTCAGATCCAGGGTACAGAGATGTAAGAACTGCTCTATGCAGATGACACTGTTATGATGACCTAACCTTCGGACGGACTCAGTAACTTGATAAATTCGATACAGAAACACAAAGAAGACAGGTGACTGCCCCTCAATGCGAAGAAAACCATAATCATGAACCTGAAAAAAAAGCCCTCATTCAATATTATATATCGACGGAGAACAACTGGAGAATGTTGAAAACTTTACTTATCTTGGCTCAAGAATAGAGGCAGATGGAAAGTCCGATTTAGATATACGAGAATAGAGGCAGATTGGCAAGTGTGTCTACCAAACTAATTGCCATGTCGATCTGAAATGTCATAGAAACCTGCATTTTCCCCATAGCAACATCCGGCTGTGCACAATGGACAATAACAAAGACAGATAAAAAGAGGATATATATATATATATATATATATATATATATATATATATATATATATTTGAGATGTAGTGCTAGAGACGGTTCTAAAGACTCCCGTTGTTATCCAAATTATCGAACATATACGTTTGGAGAAAATAAGCATTAAAGTCTACCAGCTCAAATCAGCCATCAAGAAGTCGGAGCTGTCATACTATTGCCAGGCTTCATTAGAGAAGCTTTTAATGGATGGTGATTGCGAGTGCAAGCGGAGAGGAGAGAACTATGGGGAGACAACCACAGGGACAGGAAGCCTGGCATTGTTTGAAAACCAGAAAGGACTTCCATCGGACTGTTTGGGAGTCTACGTCCAACAAGGATCCACCTTACAGAAGAAGAAGAAGAAGAAGAAGAATTAATCATTTTGATCAGAGTCCTTTCGAAGATTACGATCTGGTTAATCCCCATAATTTTGTAGTAACCGATGAAAGAAGCGCGACACATACTATAGAGATCATATTTTTTACTATCAAATGAAAGTAAGTTAAACCACAAATTCATATCACACGATGTTTAACATATAATCTTTTTCCGTTCAACTTTGAATAGCACGGATCCCGCTTTAAAACAACGATTGTGACAATGATAGAAATCACCTCTTTCGAATGACGACCCTCTTATTCTTATAGCGATCTAGATATTGTCAGGTCACATTTAACAATATATTTTTTTTCATATTGTTTTACAGGTCATCTTCCCAATGTTCGTCACATAGACTTTTTAGTATATTCAATTGGATGTGGTATTATACTGTTCTCTGCACTTCTGCGACCGGACTATCTCTCCCCTGGATACTACCAAACTATTGTCAAATGGTCTCGTAACTTTACAGAAGAAATAGCGAATAATCATTTCAGGTTAGTCAATAGACTTGTATTGAAAAAGTCATGGTCTCGTAACTTTACAGATGAAATAGCCAATAATCATTTCAGGTTAGTCAATAGATTTGTATTGAAAAAGTCATGGTCTCGTAACTTTACGGATGAAATAGCGAATAATCATTTCAGGTTAGTCAATAGACTTGTATTGAAAAAGTCATGGTCTCGTAACTTTACAGATGAAATAGCGAATAATCATTTCAGGTTAGTCAATAGACTTGAATTGAAAAAGTCATGGTCTCGTAACTTTACGGATGAAATAGCCAATAATCATTTCACTTTAGTCAATAGATTTGTATTGAAATAGTCATGGTCTCGTAACATTACAGATGAAATAGCCAATAATCATTTCAGGTTAGTCAATAGACTTGTATTGAAAAAGTCATGGTCTCGTAACATTACAGATGAAATAGCAAATAATCATTTCAGGTTAGTCAATAGATTTGAATTGAAAAAGTCATGGTCTCGTAACTTTACAGATGAAATAGCCAATAATCATTTCAGGTTAGTCAATAGATTTGTATTGAAAAAGTCATGGTCTCGTAACTTTACGGATGAAATAGCCAATAATCATTTCAGGTTAGTCAATAGATTTGAATTGAAAAAGTCATGGTCTCGTAACTTTACAGATGAAATAGCCAATAATCATTTCAGGTTAGTCAATAGATTTGTATTGAAAAAGTCATGGTCTCGTAACTTTACAGAAGAAATAGCGAATAATCATTTCAGGTTAGTCAATAGATTTGTATTGAAAAAGTCATGGTCTCGTAACTTTACGGATGAAATAGCGAATAATCATTTCAGGTTAGTCAATAGACTTGTATTGAAAAAGTCATGGTCTCGTAACTTTACAGATGAAATAGCGAATAATCATTTCAGGTTAGTCAATAGACTTGAATTGAAAAAGTCATGGTCTCGTAACTTTACGGATGAAATAGCCAATAATCATTTCACTTTAGTCAATAGATTTGTATTGAAATAGTCATGGTCTCGTAACATTACAGATGAAATAGCCAATAATCATTTCAGGTTAGTCAATAGACTTGTATTGAAAAAGTCATGGTCTCGTAACATTACAGATGAAATAGCAAATAATCATTTCAGGTTAGTCAATAGATTTGAATTGAAAAAGTCATGGTCTCGTAACTTTACAGATGAAATAGCCAATAATCATTTCAGGTTAGTCAATAGATTTGTATTGAAAAAGTCATGGTCTCGTAACTTTACGGATGAAATAGCCAATAATCATTTCAGGTTAGTCAATAGATTTGAATTGAAAAAGTCATGGTCTCGTAACTTTACAGATGAAATAGCCAATAATCATTTCAGGTTAGTCAATAGATTTGTATTGAAAAAGTCATGGTCTCGTAACTTTACAGAAGAAATAGCGAATAATCATTTCAGGTTAGTCAATAGATTTGTATTGAAAAAGTCATGGTCTCGTAACTTTACGGATGAAATAGCGAATAATCATTTCAGGTTAGTCAATAGACTTGTATTGAAAAAGTCATGGTCTCGTAACTTTACAGATGAAATAGCCAATAATCATTTCAGGTTAGTCAATAGATTTGTATTGAAAAAGTCTAATGACTGGTCTTTACACTCTTGTTTGTAATTCTTTTTTTTCTAAATTTGAAAAGTGTCTGTTTTGCTTTTTAAAATTATTTCCTTTCACTGTCACTGATCTGAATGCACAGTTTTTCGCGGCTATGTGGTCTAGTGGTATGACACTCGCTTTCGGATCGGAAGGTCCTGGGTTCGAGCCTCGCTCTCGGCGCATAGTTGAGTCCTTGGAAAAGGCTCTTTACTCACTTTCTCTCACCGAACAATTGTAATATCGCCTAACGGGCGTTATGCTCCGTCCTACATGTTAAATGTTGCTGTTGACCAGGAACCCCTTGTAAAGCGCTTTGAGCACATTTATTGTATATTGCGCTATATAAAGCTCAATTATTTATTTCAATTATTTCATGGCTCCAGTCCACGTCCAGAATGATTTATTACAAAAATCATATACACGACTTAGCTCACCTGTAAATGTTTTTCCTAATATTTATGCGACCCTTTGTCTTAAAAGCAAGTAGTCCATCGGAGCCATAGGTCCATGGAGCCTTAGTTTATTCCGGTTTCTATAGCGTGAAACAGACAATAGCAATTGATTTCTATCCTTTGGATAGAATGATAGTCTATCGCAAAGTACATTCCACCAGATCTAACAGACCCAGCTACCCAATCACAGCTGGGTGGATAGAGGGATGAAAAAAAATCACGACTGCACCCGGGATCGATATCTTGTCTTAACATGGCAGTCATGTTTCGTACATAACATTTTAGATTTTTGTTAAACTAAAAAACAAAACAAACAAACAAACAAACAAACAAAAACTGTGAAATTGTGTCTGAAATTCCAGGAACCCTGGCCCCAGGTTTGTCACGTGTCAAGAGGCAGGATTGCACAAGGAGTCTTGTATCAAATTCAACATCCTAGATATCAAAAGGGGAATCCCCACCATGTCCAGAATATTCTTCCCAGTTCATGTTTTGCCTATTCTCCTTTATAAGAGAAAAGCGTTCATGACGAGGTAAGGGAATATTGCCATCTTTTTCAGTCTCAGAATGGAAGCTGACTTATGTCAACATGATTTATTATCACTTGACGGAGTAACAAACGGTTATATAAAATTGTGATGATGATGATGATGATGATGATGATGATGATGATGATGATGATGATGATGACGAGGAGGAGGAGAAGGAGGAGGAGAAGGAGGAGGAGGAGGAGGAGGAAGAGGAGGAGGAGGAGGAGGAAGAAGAGGAGGAGGAGGAGGAGGATGACGACGATGATGATGAGACTGATGCTGGTGATGAGGAGGAGGAGAAGGCGGAGGAGGTGGAGGAGGAGGATGATGATGATGCAAAGTCCCATTTTTGAGAGTGGTTACCGAGCAAGATGGTGGTCGTTTATATTGATCGATATTTGAAGAACGAGTTTTCCGGTTAAATTATTTAACTACGAGCTTTTCTAGAGTTTGGTAGTTATCTGGTTAAAAATTATAAATACGTTAGGGTGACTCTTGATACTGAGTGGGGTTCCTGATCTCCCATAGTGAGCAGGGATACACTTACTGTCTTCTATCCCTCTGTTCGGCTATGTGGTCTTGTGGTATGACACTCGCTTTCGTATCTGAAGGTCCTGGGTTCGAGCCTCGCGCACCGTACATAGTTGAGTCCTTGGGAAAGGCTCTTTACTCACCGTACTCAGGTGTAAAATGAGTACCTGGCCGTTAACAGCTTTGTCTTTGTCCGAAAAATTGTAATATCACCTAACAGGCGTCACGTCCCGTCCTACATGTTAAATGTGGCTGTTGACCAGGGACCCCTTTGAAAAGAAGCGCTTTGAGCAGATTTAGTGGATATTGCGTTTTATAAAGTTCGATTTTTATTTATTTATTTTTTTATCTGATATTACTGGGTTTCTTGTCATTGCCCTGGGGATTGTGAGAGATTATGTTTTGTATTGTTTGGCGGATATTCTCTCGCTGGTGAGAACAGTTATTATGTTTAGATTTATGATGATATTTATTTTATCTTTGTTATATGTTTATGTTTTTTTTTATTATATGGGATTTGTAAATATTTGATGTTTTTCTCTAGGGACTGTGCTGGTCTGAGAACTTTGAAACGATCTCAAGCTAAGTATGAAGTAATATCTTCAACAAATAAGATAAATTGTTATGAGGGAATACATGTGTTGAATACAAAGTTAACGAATTTCCTACAAAAATGCGTTGGCTCTAACTCTTAATAATAAATGAACTCCATTTTAAAAACAATAACAATAGTAAAGTTCCTGGCAATGTTAATGGTCACGATTATGAGTAACTGGTTTTTGTGAGACTTAGAAGGAGAATTAAACATCATTTAAAAACAAAAAAATAGATAAATAAAAGGGAAATCCCAATCATCATCATAAACTATAAACTTTTGCCTCAATCTTTAATTATCTCCAAGCTAAAACGAATATATAGACATTATATATTATATATTGAAACAAAATGTTTTGACATTTAAAGTTATTCCACTTTCAACCATTTAAATAGAATGACTATTTAAATTGACATCTTTGCATTTAAGTCTGTCTGTGATATGACTTTATTAGGACATGCTAGCCGTCGCGAATACACATGGCAAGCGCCTCCATCGGTACTTAAGCACACAATCATCCGAACCTATGATCAGGGACTTATCACTAAGCCATCAGCTCTACCCGTTCCGCCTCACTTACAACTTTTACAAACGGACCGTTGTCCAGGGGACAAGTGGGTATATGATTAAATTTGGTCTTTTAACATTCCAAAGGGCCCGGAATAGGCATTGTATATGAAAAATATTATTATCATTAGAATGCATGCATATGGTGTACAATATCAACATATATATGTACTATCTGTACCTTATAACTTTCAAGTCTAAATAATCTGGGTTGCCACTTTGGCGTAAAATTCGTAAAATATTCTGGCAAGTTTACTGATAAACAAACACATGGTAATAATACTTGTCAACAGTAAAATAATTAATAACATATACGAACATTTCAAAATTAAATGTGATAATGAATACGATAAATGCTTAAAATACAGTCAACCTTGTGTAAACAATCTTAGGCCTAATTCATTTTATCTGTAAACGAGCTGGAGGTTTAATAATCCGACCAGCTCTCGAAACAACAACAGACTGAGTTCTCAGCGGCGACCTATCATCGCCACATTTAGTGGTAACAGATGTTTGTGAATGCTTCAATCTGTTATCACTGTCCTGCTTTGAGTTCTCATCAACTTTATCATCACATGAAGAAATATATTCTTCAACAGGATACTGTTTATTTTCCAATTCGAGAGCATGGACCCTCTGCACTGGTCGTACAAATATGCCATTAGCAGTTCTGATCTCAATAGTTCTGACACAACCATCTCGCCCGGTAAAAGACGAACAACTCGAGCTAAAGGCCATCGCAGCCTTGGACTGTTATCTTCTCTGAGTAAAACTAGAGAACCTATCTTAACCGGAGAACCCTTAGGTGAAGACCTGACAAGAGGCAGGTTTCGAATGTACTCCTTGTGCCAGAGATCCCAGAATTTATTTAATTGCCTTTTAATCTGTAACGAAGCTTCTCTTGCCATTGCTCCACAAACAATTGGCTCTTTTGCTTCCACCGCTGGCTTATGGCTATCATGACGCCCAAGCAGAAAATGAGCAGGTGACAATGCCTCATTGCACTCAGGGTCATCAGAGACATAAGTGAGGGGTCTGCCATTTATGCAAGACTCTATTTCGAACAAGACAGTTTCCAGCTCTACTCTACTCAAACTCCGGTTTCCAATTGTCTTTTTTAAAGATTGCTTTACTGAACGCACTCGTCTTTCCCAAACCCCACCTCTCCAAGGAGCTCTAGGAGCGTTAAATGACCATCTAGGACCGTCATCGGTATAACGATCAGCAATATGTCTTGCCGCCGCTTGAAATGTCTTCGCGTTGTCAGATAGTATTTTAGAGGGCATTCCTCGTCTCGCAACAAAACGTCTGAACGCGAGTAGAAAATCACTCAATGACAAACTCCACAAAGTTCAATGTGAACTGCTCTAACCACGCAACACGTAAAGAGTAAGATATAGAATTTCTTCCCTACAGCATCCACAGTGAATAAAGGACCTGCATAGTCAACACCAGTAATACTAAAGGGATCGGCACGAACCAGGCGCTCCTGGGGTAAGGGAGAAATTGATTGTGAACATTGTTGAGAATCGAATCGTTGACAACGAACGCACTTCCGCTTAACCCTTTTGTCAGAGACCTTAGACCTATTATCCAAAACTGATTTCTCAAAGATGCCATAACTTGTGACACTCCTGCATGTTTTAACGCTATGTGTTCTCTGCGCACTAATAACAAGGTCAAATGACACTTTGGCAGAATGATAGGAAACTTTTCATTCAAGGTAAGATCAGAAAATTGAAGCCGACCTCTCATCTTCAACAGTCCTTGTTTGTCAAGAAAGGGATTCATTTTATACAAGACCGACGTCCTTTTAACCTGCTTATTATTTTCAAGACACTCGATTTCTTCAGCGAAATGTAAACTTTGTATGTACAACAACAACTTCAATTTTGCAAACTCAAGTTCATCAACACACAACTTATGATGTGTCGTTTCCACAAATTTCTTCTTTCTTCTTGAATTATTTATGAATCGGAAAATCCAACCAATTATTCTAATAGACTTAGAGAAATCTCCCCACCGTGTAAAATCCAATACTGAATCAGCTTTAGCTGCGCACACTGTGACACTAGTGGTTGCTGATTCCTCACTTACCACATGGCTACCCTCACTGACTTCGTCCAGTTCATTATTAGGACCTTTGAGCCACGGTGGACCTTGAAACCACAACGGTTTGTTCAGAATTTCATCAGCTGACAACCCTCTGGTTAAACAATCGGCTGGGTTCTCTTTCCCTATACAATGATGCCATGACTCGGGTGCAGTAAGCTCTTGTATTTGAGCTACACGGTTGCACACAAACATTTTCCACCGAGTCGGCTCACTACGGATCCACTGCAGCACCACAGACGAATCAGTCCAACAAAAGTACTTCACACTGTCTGGGAGCTGTAAACTATTGACAACAGAGCGGAGAAGTTTAGCACCAACAACGGCTCCTAGCAATTCCAGTCTTGGAAGAGTGACAGGCTTTAAAGGACTAACTCTAGCCTTTGACAACAACAAAGAAATAGAGATTGAACCATCAACTTCAAGAACTTTCAAATAGATCACAGCACCATAACCCTTGAGAGAACTATCAACAAAAACAATGAAGTTCCACAGATTGTTTCTCTTTCCACGTGAGAGAAACAAAAACATCTTGGAATCGATATCTCTCGCAACCTAAGCAAATCTCCAGCCCATGCCAAAAATCGTTTTCTCAACTCGACCGCAACTTGCTCATCCCAATCAAGTCCCAACTTCCACACTTCTTGAATCAATATTTTGACAGACATGATAATAGGGGAGATAAGCCCAAGTGGATCAAATGTCTTGGCTATGCAACTCAAAGTCAACCGTTTTGTAACTAACACATCCTCTGGAACCAAGATTCCATCAAAGGTGAAAGTGTCTTCGACTGGACTCCAACGCATTCCGAGAACTTTGACAGAGTCATTTTCTAAGCTTTTGTCTTCGAAATGTCTATGAATATTTTCTGCAACTTCTGAACTATTGGAAGACCATTTGCATAACTTCATACCAGCTTCACTCATGACTTTTGAAGCTTCAGACATGAGATTTATAACCTCGTCCACACTGTCGCCTCCCGAGAGCCAATCATCGCAATACATGTTCTCAGACAATTCTTTGATGGCCTTGGTGGCTGGATACTGTGACAGGTGATGACGAATGGTGGCATTCAGGAGAAATGGACTGGCTTTGTTTCCAAACGGGACTCTTGTTATGCGCATAACGCGAACTATATTGTCAATCTGCCAGAAAACCGATGCACATCGCGATCTTCTGGTCTGACACTAATCTGGAGAAAAGCCTTCTCTATGTCGGAGCATAAGGCTACTTTATGTCTTCTAAATCGCATGAGCACATCGCTCAACAGAGGTAACAGGTTTGGGCCTGTTTCCATACAGTCATTTAAAGAGATTGTGTTTGGTCCGGAGGCAGAAGCATCAAATACAGGGCGTATCTTAGTTGAAAGGCTGGACATCTTAACAACTGGTCTATGAGGCAAATAGAATTTTGAATTTGTCATGTTCTGACCTTCATCCAAGGGCACCTCCTCAATGATGCTGTCTGCCTCCATTTTCCTAAAAACATCATCATATCCCTTTTTCAGTATTTTATCTCTTGATAACTTTCTCTCAAGATTATCAAGTCTCTGCCTAGCTTGAGACGCATTGCACTGCAATTGCGGCTTCTTTGATTTTACCCAAGGTAGAGCCACTTGATACCTATTGTCTACATACTCAATCCTTTTTGAAAACTCTTTCATAACTCTGGATTCATATGGTGCATTCTTGTCATGACAGCATTCTAAGTATTCAAGATCCCACAATTTTCTAAAGTCAGATTGTGGAATGTCTGTCAAGCAGAGCAGTTGTCTGCAGGAGTCGAGTTGTTTTGTTACTCGGGTTCGAATATGCACCAGAGAGGACCCATGGTCCTAAGACAGTTTCTTGGGCAACAAGCCCAGAAGGACTACGCACGCAAGAATCTGTCTTGATGAGTTTCCAATAATAATCCTGACCAATCAAGATATCAATGCTTACGTTTTTATCACAATGGATATCTTCTGAGAATGTACACTCTTGAAAGTGTGATAATACATCCATGGGAATTGCCGGCCTGAACATTGCCGCGCAAATGACCTTAACCTCTGTAAGTAATAAGGTTTCTTTCCTTCACAGGGCAAATCAAATCTCACAGCATAAACATTTCTCAATGCCTTTCTGAAGGTTTATCTGACTCAAAAGCAGACACATTCAAGCTTTCTCTGCCATAAAAGGAAGGTTTTATTCTTTTGACAGCTCTGCTCGAGATGAAACTTCTATCTGATCCACTGTCGAACAAAACTGTCAAAGAGACACCCTTCATATTAATCTTCATTGTTTGTAACACAGTGTTTTTGTTTGTAAGTTTGCTTCGACAAAAGGTAACATTGATACATTCGGAATTTTCAGTTTGAGCAAAACTGGAGTTAAAATTTGTATTGCCCGATTCTGTTTTCATTTGCCCGTTACTACAAAACCTCTCATTGTGTTTATGGCCACAAATTTTACATTTTGAGTAGCACCTTTTCGCAACATGACCCTTTGTGAAGCAAACCCAACAAAGA
>NC_088362.1:108222721-108230221 GCF_034508935.2 Berghia stephanieae | reverse complement strand
CTGAAATAGGGGTGATCTATATTACCTTTCCATGTGCTCGAGGTCATTGGTCACATTTCAAAATGTGCTCAAAATGACCCGCATAGTGAAAAGTGTTCACTGATTTTGAAATATCTAATACCACGATTGGTTATTTTGTTCAGCTTGACACATGAGTATGTTTACAATATACATTTGTTAAGAAATATCCAATCGTTGTACAGCAACAAAGCATGTGATTGATGACTGGGTTGGACGAGAACCCGAATTTAGATCGCTCCCATTGGCTAGGTACGATGAGACATGCCACCTTTAAGGCGTTAATACTTTATTTTCAACAGAAACAACACTGTTAGTGGTGAGATATGTGAGATGTCAGCATTTTCCAAGGACTCAATGTTGCGGTGCCCTGGAGTGAGACTCAAACCATGGGCTTTCTGAGCCAGATAGTGGCCTTCGTAAAGTTATGGCCTGACACTGACCAAAAGATGATGTCAAAATGCCAGTCTTTTGCCACAAAAGAAAACAAATCGTGAGTGTTATTCAATTGTTCAACCAATGAAATAACTTGTTTCCATGAGCTCTACTAACGACAACTCACTAGGCGTTGCAAAAACCAAATAATGACGTCAAACTGCCAGTCCTTTTGGATTTCAGTATCAGGCTATAACATAACGATGGCTACGGCCAGATGCCGAGTCATATGCATAAACCTTGTATTTGAAAAAAAAATAACTTGGTGCAAAAAGATAATCCCTGCTCAACAGTGATTATAAATAAAATAACGATCTTTTTAAAAACAGTTGAATAAGCATCTGTGTTTTGTTTCATGTTGCATAATGCTATATTGTATTGCAACTAACCACTGTGATTTGACCTCGCAGGGTTTCCATGTTTGAGAGTTTTTGCCAAGATGAGGGTCATCTCAATCGATCTATATTTGAAGGACGAGTGTTCTGGACAAATTTTTAAATACGAGTCTTTCCATAGTTCGACAGTTAACTGGTTCAAGAAGGCTTTCATTTTTTTGTGAAATTTTAAATGATCAATTTGAAACTATTTTAACCAGTTATCGCCGTACTCTGGAAAAATATGTAATTAAAATGTGGTCAGAAAACTAGTCATTCAAATATCGATCGATTTAAATGACCCTCATCTTGGCAAATTGTGAAAACCATTTTAAAAATGCAAATGGGCTTTCTTGCCTATATTATGACTATGTGTGGCGACGAGGGCACATTGAAAGCTTACCACTTAGTGGCTACATAGAGGGAAAAGGAGATCGTGGTCGTCAGATGTTGACGTTTTTGACCAGTTTGAGAGAATTAAGAGAATCAATGAGAATTATAACAGGATGTCTCAAGTCAACTCCAACTCAGTGGCTCCCAACACTTAGCGGCATTGCATCGCCAAGTCTTAGACGACAAGACGCCAATCGAAGGATGCATGCAAGAATTGACGAAGCCACAGATAACACTCCCATAAAAATGAATATAAAGGGGGCACCTTCAACAACTAGACTTAAATCGAGAAGACCTTTCCACCGAACAAAAATGGCAGACTTCAGTGTGGAGGAAAACTGGAGAGAAATGTGGAACAGGGAAACACCAAAGGAGGAAACATCATTAAAGATCCAACCAAAAGAGTGCCTGCATTCAATAACACCAGGAAATACTGGATTTCCTCAAACCGCCTCTTAACTGGACATGGCAGAACTGCATCAAATTTGTGCAGATGGAAACTTGGAAACAGTGATACCTGCCAGAAATGTCCAGAGACCAGAGATCACATCGTCCTCCACTGTCCAGTCACTAAACTTGAAAGTGGCTACGAAACCATCCTTAGGGCGGAGGAAGACTTTAGAAGCTGGGTTGACGAAATACATTTGGAGGTGTAGCCATACGCTACTACTAATACTACCATTTTGAGACTGTCAACGACCAACATCCCTACAAACTCAGAGTACATGAGGGAGACCGAGGACAGCTCGTCGTGGAGGTATCTGATAGGCAACGTCCATACAAGTGCAGGCCACGGATGATAAAATACATCTTGGCAAAAAACTCTCAAATCTTGGACTTCTTGAAGTCACCGGTTTGAGAGATTTTGCCAGGATGAGGGTCATTTAAATCGATCGATGTTTGAGGACGAGTTTTTTGGCCAAATTTTTAAATACATGTTTATCCAGAGTACGGAATTTACTGGTTAAACAACAGGTTCGACATAAAGCCGTTTTGTGACAATTGGTCATTTGTATTTAAGTATAAAACCTGTGTAAATGTAGGATTGTGACGCCTAATCTTATGACATCTGAATACATGATATAGATAGAACGACGTTGACGTCACTCAGGTCTTTGTTATTGGTTTGTGCCATCCATATCTATGAGTAGTTCTCACTAAACTGCATTAACCAGACTATAAACTTTCAAGGTTACACATAGCTTTGTGTGTTGGTCCATTATATTTCCAGATGGCGAGGTTGTGAGCTGCTAAGCCAAACGCACAGTACTTATAGGCTCATAATATTATGTACATTTTATGTAAATTATTCTCCAACCCCCTCACCCTCTCTCACGAACACACACACACACACACACACACACACACACACGCACACTCACTTTGTGGGTGAATAGGTGGGTGGGCGTGAGGATGTGGTTGTGGGTCGGGGCAGAGACATCTTCAATATATTATATCCTGACAACTTTTGACGTCTTTTAACGTCATATTCATGTATTGATTAATGCACCGTCAAGTGAGTTGTTAGTAGTGCTGAAGGAAACAAGTGATCCCATTGGTTGAACTATTGAATACAACTCACGATTTGTTTTCTTTTGTGGTCAAAGAGTTGTCTTTTGACGGTATTTTTTGGTCAGTGCCAGGCCATAAGTTTACGAAGGCTACGGTCGGTGCCTCACTCTCTGTCTCTTTTTAACATATTATACTCTCTATCTATCTATCTATCTATCACACACACACACACACACACACACACACACACATTCATTGTTTTCTCTCTTTTCCATTAGTTGCAGAGAGACATACCTTTCAGTACATCTCGATCGTTTAAAAAAAAACTAAAACTATTTCAGCCCGCATATAGATAGTTCCAAGATGACGTCACTCAGGTCTTTGTTATTGTTTTTTGCCATCCGCGTTTATGAGTAATGCTCACTGAACTGTATTAACCTGACTATAAACGTTCATGGATACACACATTTTTGTGTGTTGGTCCGTTATACTTCCGGATGGCAATGTTATGAGCTTCTTAGCCAAGCGCATACTATCTATATATAGCACTAATGTTAAACTTTCTGCTGATGAAACACTCAATCGCATGGACGCACGTAAGGGTACCATAATATTTTGGACAATAAAACCTGAATACCCTGTGAATTTCATCCAAGGACATCACGCCATGGATGGTAGCCACCAGGTGATGGTATCTGCTAACATGATAGTTAAAGGATTAAATTGATTATTATCAATTATGGCAAGGGGGGCGTCATCATTGTGTGTTAGCTTAGGCTTCACAAGTGACGATCCTCGTGAGATAGCGTTATCATAAAACAACATCTTCCGATCGTTGTCAAATTTTAGGCTTATATTTGTTCACGATGCATCATTTATTTATGAATTCGTTATCCGATAGCTACTTAGAACTGTATCCTGCTAATTATATTGATCCAGTGAGATTATTTATAGCATAATATCTACAAAATGTGTCCAAAGCGTTTTACACGGAATCCTAAGCCAGCAACAACAGTTAGCACGTGAGACGAGACATCACACCGGGAAGAAGTTATCTCTTTTTTTTTCGTCAGCCAAGTTCGAATCCAGAACTCGCATATCAACACGCCAAGTGTCGTACAACAAGACCGTCAAGCACCAAACAATCGGACCGACTCGTCCAGACTAAAACTTCACTGACGTGCACAATAACAAACGAAAGGGAAACCAACCGATGACTTTAATAAACACAAAAACACAATGATAGAAAACAAACACACACACACACACACACACACACACACACATATATATATATATATATATATATATTATATATATATATATATATATATAGATGAAGATATTTTGCTCATCTATATAAAACCAACAGATATTTGAAGTTTAAAAAGTACAACAAATGATAATAAAGATGACTAAGAGCTTTTTGGAGGAGGATATATGAGAGGTTCTATCTTTGGCTCAGCTCTTTACTTGAATGGCACACGACTTGTGACACATAGGTCCCTACCATGAGTCCTACTGAGGACGAGGCAGGGTTAAGTCTTTCCTAGGAAAAATAAAAACGAAACAAAACAAAACAAAAACAAAAACAAAACAAACCCGACGGTACCATTCTCACTTTAAGTTCCCGGCAGGCAACAGTGTTTACAGCTAGATCGCCAATAATCTTTTATGGTGTTTGTATGTTGGCCCCATGACCTCAAGAAGTCGTCAAAATAGTTCCTATGTTTGAAACCATACAAAATTGGTGGATTACGTCGATTGTAGAACGTCCATCTCGTGGCCTGGCGGAAAGGTTTTTATTTTCTCTATTCTTTTCTGGCACCTTTCTAATCACTTCAGTTCTTGTTATTAACAACATAAGTGCCTTCTCCACTTACTTTTCTGAACCTCTGGAACCAACTTCCATAAGATTTACAACAATGGTCAACGCGAGATATGTTTAAAAACCATCTTCAGATTTGGTTCATTTCCGAACTAATGTGTTAACGCATCCGTAAAGCGCTCTGAGCTCTTCCTCGTAATCAAGTGGGTAAAACCCTCAACAAATTAAATATATTATAATTATAGCACACAAAGTTCAAAAAGACAAATGTTGTACGTACAAAAATACTATAGCACTAGAAACCGAAGAATCAATTTTCGTGTGTCCAAACAGATTTTATTTTCTACTGTAGTTCTTACAAATTTAACTAAAGGTTGTCTCCTGTTTTCATAAACTTTGTCGAAAAGGCATTCCTGAATTAATTAAGGGATCACAATCCGGAGAATTTGGCGGCCATATTTCATTGTCGTTATCATCTATGTCGGTGGTTCTGAGATTTTCTATCAACTCCTTTTATTTAACGGTGTCAAAGGCTTTTGAATAATCAATGAAGCAGGCATATATATCTTTTTGAGTATCTATATACTTTTCTATGAGCATTCGAAGATTGAAAATGCCCTCTCGAGTACCACTGTTTTTCCTAAATCTTGCCTGTTCTGGGTCGACATTTCTGTTGATCTTGTCAGATATTCTTCTGAGAATAATGATTAGAAGGAGCTTTAGGGTATGGCACATAATACGAATGGTTCGGTGATCTTAACACTCTGTGGCTTTTGATTTCTTCGGTAGTACTATAAAGACAGATGTTTTCAAGTCTTCTGGGATGTACGCTGAGATGTACATATTATTGCACAGGTCAACAACGATATTTCTGGGCCCCTAACAATTCAAAGAGGAGTATGTCAAGGATGTGTATTATCCCCAGCATTATTCAACCTATACACAGACATAATATTCAGGAACGTGGAACACCTGCCTGGTCTTAATGTCGGGGGAGTGAATATTAATAATCTCCGCTATGCTGATGATACAGTGCTTATAGCAGAAACTGAACAAGATCTACAAGCCATTGTAGATATAGTCAAAACTGGAAGTAAAAAGTTTGGCCTGCTCATGAATGTGACAAAAAAACAAAGACAATGCTATTTAGCAAGAGAAAAAACAATGGGAAAATATCAATTGAAATAGATGGAAAGATCATAGAGCAACTAAAGTCATTCCAATATCTAGGAGCATTATTGACAGAAGGTGGAAAATGCGATGCAGAAACTCAGACGAATTGCATTGGCCAAGAGTAAATTTTCAAAAATGCTTCCCTAATCACATCCCACGACCTATCACTTGCACACAAACACGTCTGGCATAATGCTACATTTGGTCAATACTACTTTATGGATGTGAAACATGGTCTCTGACAAAGACACTAGAAAAGAAACGCAGAGCATTTGAGATGTGGACCTATAGAAGAATTGCAAGGGAAAAATTGGAAGGAAAATAAAACAAATCAAGTACTCCAAACCTTAGGAATAACATCAACAACGATCATTTCAACTATAAGAAAGAGGATAACCCGATATTTCGGCCACATCAGAAGGCACCACTCACTACAGAAGACCATTGCAGAGGGAAAGATAGAAGGCAAACGTGGTCGAGGACGAAGAAGGACAGCTGGCTTGGAAATGTCGCAGCGTACGTAGGAAGCCCCATAAATCAATGTGCGAAACTCGAGGATGAGAGAGAGAGAGCTGGCGAACCATGATCTTCAACGTCGTGTCCGACATGGAACATCGGTAAAGGTATTTCATTGTCAATAAAACGCAAGACCTAGAGTTGTGCGATGTGAACGAAAATAAAATCGGTTTAAGGATAAAGTTTTTTGCAAGCAAACAGGTTTTTCGGTAAATGTTCTGGGATTTACGATGCACACATATGTAATGGCTTATTATCGTATAGTGGCTTTTTGATAGATGGTAATGATATTCCTTTGCATTTTGTTGTAGATGTTGATAATGACTAAAGAGTTTAAGGGCCAATGATGGTAATTGAATGTACAACTTCAAGACATTCAAATAAAAATCCAGATTCCAAGTTTCATTTCTTACTGTTTTATTTGTTGTGATAAATCCCAAATCCAAATCAAATAGCATGACCATAATTCAATCAGTTTCATAAATTTCAAATCCGTAAAATCAATCCAAATGTAAAGTCATTTTGCCTAAGTAACCATTTTCAATATACGTGGAATATTTCTAAGTCCGTAAAATAAAGATTCTTAGTAGGATGTTAGCTCTGGCAGCATACTAGGAAAGTGCAGCCCATAGTGAAGTAGAATGTAGAAAAGAACAGGATAGAATAGCATAATCCCGGTGTCATCAGATACACTATGTTTTATCCCCTATTGTAAACTGTCCCACAATTCCTTCAAACCACACCTCCTACTAATTTTGACAGTTCCATGTCAGTCTAAAGTCCAACCCCTAAGAGTAAGAGCTAATCATATTCAACCTGAAACGTCTTAAACCTGTAATATTAATGCGAAACCCCGCCTTTTACCATATCTTATTACTTTTGGTAAACGTCAGATTTTACGTTCAATACGCCCAAATAACAAATACCATCTAGATCTAATTGGATGCTTTTATCCCCAAATACCAAGTAACACCGATCAATTTTTTAGTACCCAATATAATGACCAGTCCTTTAATCTTGGAACGCAAAACTGTCATAAACCCACTAAATATTGATCAAGTTTATACAAGCACAGTGAACTCATTAAACCCACTTAGAACTCTTGTGTAACCTTTTGCATAAGCTAACTCTCTTACATGTGTGTGTGTGTGTGTGTGTGTGTGTGTGTGTGTGTCTCAGCGGTACATTCTTTGCTTCGTACCCGAAAGGTACCGTTCGATCACCCGCCGCTGCACCGTGTGGCCATTGAGC
>NC_088362.1:108197721-108210221 GCF_034508935.2 Berghia stephanieae | reverse complement strand
TCATGTTTTGACTTTTATACATTCTGATCACAAGGCATATGAAAAGTTCTAGCCAGCATGAAGAATAAAAAGTAATGATTTTCTTTGTTTAGAACCAAGATGGCCGCCGTTGCCGGGTGGCGTGACATCAGACTACTGGATCCAATTCAATTTGTGACAAACTCACTGTTGAAATGGAAAGACTCTCAATAAACGCAATGGAAATATTGCTGCTTGAAGCTCAAAGAAATAAATAACAATAGAGAATGAAATGGAAGTTTCAATTTAATAAACGAAGACATAATGTGGACGTTTTGGGTTTCCCCTTTATCTCAACAAAACATGGCGAATGGAGCACCAAAAAACGAATGAATGATGTGAAAACGCCGTTGTTAGGGTGAATCAATATGACCAGGCTTGAGAGATTTAGCGCGAGGTCCCAGGTTTCAGAGTTTTATGCCAAGAGGACGGTAACTTAAATCGATCGATATTTGAAGGACAAGCTATCTGGTCAACTTTTTCAAACCCGTGTCTTTCCAGAGTACGACAGTTAACCTTTAAAGGCAGTCTGTTATTATGGAAAATGTCCAAAGACGTGCAACAAAATTGTGACCCTTCGCCTCAAAACGGCATTAAGTCGGGATGGTTAAGATGTTGAAAATTGAATCTATAGCCAGAAATATCAGACTTGTGTTGAGTTTGTATGTTTTATTTAGGAGAATGGATACAATATTTTATGGTGCTAATTTATGCCAACAATTTATATTTTTGACCAGTTTAACATTTAATTCGGTTATTAAGCATTTGGTTCGTTCGGACATAGTACCGTTTTGAGACGATGGGTCACAATTAGTGTCTGTTCTTAACGATATACCCGGAGACTAAAATGAAAATATGGAGACATGAAACTTAGGGGTTACTTCCGTAAGTGGATGTTCTATGTCAAGTCGGTAAATATGGCATTTGTGTATTGATGGTTTGTGCTTTAAAAAAATAGACACCACTTCTTCCGGCTATATCAATTGTACAGATACATAATAGTTTATAGTCTGCGATAACATAGTGAGAAGAAATATAGGAAGCTGTTAAAACCCGTGCCAAATATTTCAATTGTATGACATTTAAACATTATGAGCGAGAGGGTGTTTACCGATCTAACATCGATACGCATCGTCTGCTATTAAAACCCTATTGCCACTTCAGAAGTTTCCCGTGTCTCTACAAATCACTGTCTCCGATAAACCCTTGGAAGAAGGATAAGATGTATGGGCCTTGCTGCATTAATATAAATATGAAAGAAAGAGAGGTGATTTGAATCATCTATATTCATTAGTTCACGATCTTGATAACATAAAATACAAGGATTTTAGAAAAATACTTTCCAATTTTATTCACACATGGAGATGATCTCAAGTAATTTTCCTCAATGTTCTCTACGATAGTTTGGAAGAATGTGTAGTCCGTAATACCAAAAATCAGAACACAAAAATATGAATAATAACAGTGAATTTAAGAACACAACGCCCTTGAAAGGGATTATGGTATTTTGAAAAATGTAAAATATTGAACATTTATCATTTCTACCTCATTAACACGAATGATTTATACAATACAATACAATAGTATACAATACAACACCTAATAAGCGCTAAATTAGGCCAAAAGTGTGGTATTTGATCCTCTGTCTCTATGAGAAAAAAAAATAATATGCATTAGTAAGACATTCATCATCCATCGTGGCTTGTGCTCTTGAGCACGTTGCCAGTCAGCGGTCTCCACGAATCACGATCCTCTGCGGTGCGCATGAAATCTGTGTTGCTTTTTAAGTCACATTTGGCCATTCTTAGGTTATTTAGAAAAGTCATTCTTTGTCTTCCTCTAGCTCTATTTCCTTCGATCATCCCAGATGTTACCAACTTTTCTATTCCGTCTCTTCTCCACACATGTCCCAGAAAGCGTAACTGCCTCTTTCTGATGTTATCGATCAGTATTCTTCCCTTTCTCACCTTCTCCAACACTTCCTCGTTCGTACACCTGTCTGTCCATGATACCCTCAACATTCTTCTATACACCCACATCTCAAATGCCTCTAACCTCCTCGTAAAACATTACAGGGTATCAATTATAAAACAAACATAAATGACTCATCAAATTCAAACTTAAGGCGATCTAATTCCCTATCAACACAGTTCTTAAAAACGTTGACATATCTCGAAGTCCTGAAAATTAAAGAGTGGCCACGCATTGAGGTCGAACAGTGAAAGGAAAGCCATGGTAGCACGTCTGACAGGTCATCAGAAGGTCTGAGTTTCGATTCCCAGTCGAGGTCGACTGATTCTTTTGGGATTGTTTTTGTCTTGTATCTTCCTTTCTTGCTTTGTTTGGTACCTTTCATACACATTTGTTTAGTTATTTATCAGGCATGGGAACCTGTGGACATTTAGTGTTACATTGGATAATTATTGATTTTTAAAAAAATGTAATATATATAATTCTCCCACCAGCCCATCAAATGTGACGAAGTCCTTCATAATAAAATTGGCTTCCTCAACAAGTTTTATGGTTGTCATGTTGGCCGTGGCCAAGATGAGTTTATGTGTCTTTCGGAACGCCCATCACAAACCTCCTCCAGTGAATGTCATCATACCACTGGTTTCCGGAACTCTTGCAGGATGGATGGGGATTTTGTGTGAAAGGTTGGTTAGATTGAGACTGATGGTTGTTGTTGTGATTGTTGTTGTTTTTGATTTGGTTGTTGTTGTTGATGATGATGATGATGATGATGATGATGATGATGATGATGATGATGATGATGATGATGATGATGATGATGATGATTATGGTGATGGTGATGATTGTCATTATTATTATTATTATTATTATTATCAACATCATCATCATCATCATATCATCATCATCATCATCATCATCATCATCATCATCATCATCGTCATCGTCATCATCATCATTATTATCATTAATATACTTATAATAATAATAATAATAATAATAATAATAATAATAATAATAATAATAATAATAATAATAATTATCATTATTATTATTATTATTATTATTATTATTATTATTATTATTATTTATATCATTATTATTGTTATTATTATTATTATTATTATTATTATTATTATTATTATTATTATTATTATTATTATTATTATTATTATTATTATTATTATGTTGATGATGATGATGATAATGATGATGATGATGATGATGATGATGATGATGATGATGATGATGATGATGATGATGATGATGATGATGATGATGATGCATCAGTCTCTCTTTAACTTAGAATTGTTTTGTGTTTAACTTGAATTTAAAATTTGCCAGAGCAAAATAATTGATACGAAAGTGGGTTGGAATATTTTATTGGTGTTTGTAGATAAGTTTATCATTATACACATCTATAAAAATAACGTTTTACTCAGTGATAATGAGTTAGATGTCATTGTTGTACATTTTAGAAATGACATAGTAGGATTTTTACAACACAGAGTTTTGTGCCATTTTGTAATTTAATGTAAACTAATTAGCAACTGATAGGTCAAGGGTTAGAATATCGCTCTGGTTCCTTGCTTAGATCTTGTTGTCATTTACATAATATGGCAATTAGATTCAGTAGTCTGATGTCACGTCGCCCAGCAACGGCAAGCAGCGTGGTTCTCAACAAAGAAAATCGGTACTTTTTATTCTTCATGCTGGCTAGAACTTTTCATATGTCATGTGATCAGAATGTATAAAAGTCAAAACATGATCAGATTTATAATGCTTTTCTCCTCTGGACGCACTTTTATGCTCGTCGGAGAAATATTTCTTAAGGGCGTCCGCCATTTTCCCGATAGTTTAGAACCAGTTACTAAATTACTATGTTTCTTTACGAGGGAAGTGACGTCATGACTGTTGAAGCCAATTGAGTGCCTGGTCTGCCACTACTCTTTGTCTATTGGGGAAAAAAAGATTAGTTATAGCGCTTTACAGGCATCATGCCTCGCCTCATTAGCATGGTGTTAAGTTTTGCTGCCAATTTGGGACCCCGTATGAAGTGTCTTTAGATATCGCTGTTAATAAAGATTATACAATAATAACCGATGTAAGAATAAAGTGGTTTCTTGAAGTGCGGCTATGTGGTCTTGTGGTATGACACTCGCTTTCGGCGCATAGTTGAGTCCTTGGAGAAAGCTCTTTACTCACATTCTCTCACCGTTCTCAGGTGTAAAATGAGTACCTGGCAGTTAACAGCGTTGTCTCTGTCCGAAAATATTTGCAATATCGCCTAAGAGGGGTCATGTCCCGTCCTATACGTTAAGTGTTGCTGTTGACCAGGGACCCCTTGTAAGCGCTTTGAGCACGTTTAGTGGATATTGTGCTATATAAAAAGCTAAAAAATATATATGATAAGTATAAGGTGTAACTTTATTTACTATGACTTTCCTTTCAAATCTATTCTTTCTCTCCCGAACAGAAAAAGTCGTCATAAGGAGTTGGCGTTATACAGCGTATTCCAGGCGCTGGAGATTTTCTACAAAACATTCAAGAATTCATTAAAAGTTTCCAAGATTGAGGTTCGAGTACCTCAGGGTTTCACCATCATGTTCTGTCTATCTGCGATGGTTATCATGCATGCCTACGAAGAACACACAGACTGTATAAGTTCCAACATGAAATCCGTTCTTAAATTTCTCATTGGTGAAAGAGATAGAGATTCAAACAAGGTTAGATGTAACGAGAGGAGTGAAAAGAACCACCATTAATATTTGGTTCTAATGAAACTTTTTAAGTTCTTCATACCCATAGGATCCATAAAACCAACGTTTATTCCGTAGCTTTAAACAGACATTGACAATTGCTTGTTACCTTCTTTTTATCGGAAGCTTGTATGCTGTAAGGTATTTTCCACCATGATATAACAGGACCGGCCATCCAGTCATTGCTTACTTGACAAATGATTCAGCGCAGTCTCTTTACTTGTGAGATTTGTGCTTTATCAACTGAGCTATTGGAATCTTACATTAAGAAATAGGCATAGATTATAATGATTGGATGATATGTTTTCTACCCAGTAGAAGGCAGAAGGTAGTTGTAAATGGCGAAATGTCAAGTTTTAAATGTGTGAACAGTGGAGTACCTCAGGAGAGAGTCTTGGGTTCAATATTTTCTAGTATATTATATATATATATATAATATATATATATATATATATATATATATATATATATATAACATTATATCAAAATGTAGATTGTTTGCAGGTGTCATTCAAATTTATAAGATAAGATAAAGTCTGGTTTTGTAGCTTTGTACTTTGTACCGGAACCACGATTGTTATTTTTTTGTTTGTTTTTTGTCTGTGAGATTAGGTGAGTTTATATGTACTTTCTTGTTGATAGTCTATAATACGGGGAATCAAAACACAATATATGTGATCCACATCCTCAATACATTCTTATATGGAAGTTAAAAACGTGTAAAATGTGATTTTAAAGTTATAATGATCAAAGGTTGAAGTTATCTTTTTTTTTTTTCACCTTAACCAATTTATACGGATTAATGTAACAGTTTACACTATGGTTCTATTTTTGTGACTATATATTTAATTTTTAGCATCTAAATGACCACTACATAACACCGTTTTGAGGTAGTGGATCACATAATATTGTAAATGTTATTTATTGATGTGTGATTTTTGTGACCAATTGTCTTAAAACGGTGAATTGTCGGGCGAAATTAGGGCGCTAGGAAGAAAGAGATCTTAAAAAGTTTATCTCCAAAACAGTGCCAATCAATCAAACCAAGATAGATAACTCCCCGAGGAAGACTGATGTTTTGGGTTGTTTTTTGTTTTTCTTGTATTTTTCTTTCTTGATTTGTCTGGCACTGTTTTATACACGCCTTTTAGATACTAGTGGGAAACCTGCAATATTTGCTGAGAAATAAAGGCTATTACGAACCGGCAGTCATCTACTATACTTATTATCCTACTATATAGTGGGAATAAACATAGATCGAGACGAATCTTTTGAGCCATCAAGCGATCAAAATAGGCCCGGTATTAAAGTCTGATGGTGCGCACAAATGAATTTGGGAATAGGGCAGCCGGATACCGATTCCCAACGTGAAATAAATGACCGACCATAATGCCCTAGCGAACGTAGACACAGTTTCTGCGTCGCTCACGAGTGAGAGGCGTTGACGCGGACACGCTGATTATTAGATTATTTTCATATAAGAGAACGCAGACGCTACCTTCTATTTTATCTATTCTTATAATAAAAAATGTAATGTATGAAGACAATGACAGAAAATTTGATAATTTTAGATTTAAGATTAATAAATGATTTTTAAAATGCTAATAGCGTTGACAAATCGGACAATTTTAGACCAAGATTTTTATTTTTTGAATATGGATATGATTTGGAATGTTGAATTATTGTAACTTTTGTAGAAATCATAAAACGTACAAAATATTTTAAAAGGGAGGTAACTCTTTATGTGATAGTGACATCGGTGATTGGTTTAGTTAAATGGATGGAGAAATCACAATATTTTTTGGAGAAATAAAGGCTATCATGACACGCACTCATCTGTTTTATTCTTATACTATTGTATTGTGGAAATTAACATAGGTCGAGGCCGACGTCAACAGATATGTAGGTCTGACATCCGAATGTAATTATGGGCCTAGGTTAACATTGTTGTAATGGACATCATTTTGCGTTCCATTACAAAAATGTGACCCATCCTCTCAAAACGGTATTATGTCGGAACGAACCAGATGCTTAAAAGCCGAATTAGATGTTACACTGGTCAAAAATATAAATTGTTGGCATTAGCACCCTAAAATATGGTATCCATTCTCCTCGACAAAACATACAAACTCAACACAAGTCTGATATTTCTGGCTATAAATGCCATTTTCAACATCTTAACCATGGCGACTTCATATCGTTTTGAGGCGAAGGGTCACAAATGAAGCCAAAATGGATTGAGTTATCAGACCTGCACATAAGAGTATGTCGATCGAAGCGAATCTTTGTTTCTTTTATTAAACGTGTAAGAGAATCAATAGTAATTCTATTACCCTTGAAATCCGAACGGTTTGCAAGCTACTCGTATATAACAATCTGTTCAAAATAAGTGTATAAATTTTAGATTTGACGGGTTTTCTATGCTCGATGATAAAATTTTAACATTGGCTTTACGGAAGGATGTTGACCCCCCCCCCCCCCCCCCCCCCCCCCCACCCCAACTCGATTTTTTAAAAAGAATAGATTATTACTTGATAGTATAAAGAGAGATTTAAAATTACGCAGGTAATCCTTTTTGTTGCGGATGTGCTAGAATTGTGTAGAATCAATTAAACTCAAAATGGAAGCCAAATGTAAAATTAGGACCCGAGTATTACAACCTAGAAGAATTTTCTTAGTATTTATTTGAGTCAACGGGTAACATAATAGAAAACGCTTAAATAAAAAATGGTTTGTAAGTTTCTAGTATACCAGTCTGTAAAAAATAGTTTTATAATTGTTCTATTTGCCAGTAATTCTATGCCCGATGATAACAATTTAACATTGGCAGTACGGAACAATGTTGATACCCAATCCATTCTTTTAATAAAAGAATAGATGTTGGAATAAAACTGAATCTAAAAATTAAATATTATTTGCTTACTAAACTCCAAAAAGAACTAACATTA
Source organism: Berghia stephanieae (assembly GCF_034508935.2). NCBI lineage: Eukaryota > Metazoa > Mollusca > Gastropoda > Nudibranchia > Aeolidiidae > Berghia > Berghia stephanieae. The sequence continues at coordinate 108,202,525 of NC_088362.1, read as the reverse complement.
CTTCAATCTGATCATTTTGAATTTGAACTCAATTGTCTTTATCTTTGTTCATTCGACACAATACCTGATTGATCTGACGGGTGACATTTAGATTGATCTCGCTTAGATTTGTGAGAGAAACAGGCTGTCACGATCCCAAAGAGCTATTGGCTTAAACGTCACGGTTTGATGCCGGTTACGGTCTCTGTAGATACGGCTGTGCATCTTTACTCAACGAAGAGGAACCACCCCCCCCCCCCCTAAAAAAATAAAAAAAGATAAAATAAAAAAAAATAATAAATGAATAAATAAACGCAACGAAATAAAGATTGATGCATTTTTACCGTGAACTGGGGCGACTTTGCATCAAGATGTAAATTTTGCCCTATAGATTGGGACGTATTAGATTATATTTAGACGTCTAGTTGTGTTTTTTTTTAAGAAACAAAAAAAAACTTGAGATTTTATATCCACTAAACGTGCTCAAAGAGCTTTACAAGGGGTCCCTAATCAACAGAAACAGGTAACATGTAGAACAGGACATGACGTCTGTAAGGCGACATTACAATTTTTCCGACAGAGACACAGTCTTTAACGTCCAGGTACTCATTTTATACCTGAACACGGTGAGAGAATGTGAGTAAAGGGCCTTTTCCGAGGACTCAACTTTGCTCCGACCGAGGCTCGAACCCAGGATCTTCCAATCCAAAAGCGAGTGTCATACTACAAGACCACATCGCTGTTTCGTGACAGTTTTACTTCTTTTGATAAAAAGTCAAGTTCTCTACTAAGGGGAAATAACTACAACAAGCCTAAGAAGAATCCGAATGCTCCAAATCAGTTGAGGTTAAGTAACCCGAGAGGCCAAGTCACCCGTGGTTGACTGTAGTTCAGAGGTTAAATTAATTAATGTGGCCAGGGGTCGTCAACATTATGCGTAGTCTTCGACTTCAAAAGGAATGAATTCAAACTGATAACGTTAGCATAAGACTAAATTCTTTTATCTCTATTAAAATTTTTGCTTACATTTTAATGTTACCGATAAATTATTTATGAAGTGAAAATGTGATCCGTAACCTGATAGCTGGTTCGCCATTTGCCTCGCCATTTTTATTCATCTTCTAGACGTTTACACATCCACTCGATGTGCCCAACACACGCCTATTCAAGGCACCCCAAGCACACGGCAACATCACGGTGGACGAGATATAGAGCCTGTTAGGCGTTGTCACATTTTTTCCTAACAGTTAGATTCGAACCCAGGACCTCTTGATTACAAGCTGAGTGTGACAGTGTTATACCAGTATATTATAAATAATAATGTGAAATTGAATGTAAGCTTCAATTTAATTACAAAAACAGATCAAATGAACGTTTCGGGTTTCCCCTTTATCAACAAAACATGGATGAATGAAACACCACAGATAAATGAGATAATGTGGTAGTGGCGTAGTTAAGATGAATAAACCTATTCATATTATTCATATTACCAGTAGCTTACAAAACCGAATGTGATCCGACTGAATCGTTCAGACTAAAGATAAAGTGCGATGCGCAATAAAAAAACAAAAGCGAAAACAAAAGATGACTAAAACACACACTTACACAGACACGGTCACAACCCCCTACAAACAAACAAATAAACAAATTACCACAACAATAATAACGGATACAAAAGCAATATAAAGTAAAAGAAAACTCGTTGGTTTTTTATCTGATAGAGTCGATCTATTGCTCATATATGATATAATATAAAGGTCCCGTTGTTGGATAACATAAAACCAACCGATATTTGAAGTATTAAAAATTAAACTAAAGATAACCGTCGGTTTTAAAAAGAGGCAATATGACAGGTTTTATTATCCTACAGATTTGTTTGTGTTTTGCTTGACTTCATCTTTGACTCACAATCTTGTGCATTTTTATACAAGCTCGAGCATTTATAATATTGTTCAATATCCACTAAACGTGCTCAAAGCGCTTTACATTAGGTCCCTAGTCATCAGCAACAATTAACTGTAGGACGAGACATGACGCTTGTTAGGTATCCCTGTAATCTCAATATCTTTTTTCCCCCGCAGAATATCCTGCTCACGGCCAGGTACTCATTTTACACCTGAGTACGATGAGGGAATATGAGTAAAGGCATTTTCCAAGGACTCAACTATGCGCCGCTCACAGCGGGACAAGAACCTTGGGTCCGAAGGCGAGTGTGATACCAGTAGATAACATAGCCCCACGTCTAGTGGCGTGACTTCTATCCTTTAGGTCTCTGATTTAACCCTCTCCTTACCAACCATAGAAAAATCGTCACATTCGTTACGATACAACCAACTTTTTTCTTATTCAAATTTCTCTTGTACATCATAAAATTTAAAGAAAATAAATAGTGGGTTGTAGAGTAGATATGTTTTGCTTAAGAAATTATTTATCACTAGAACTTATTGCTATTGTGTTTGAGTGATAAAAAATATATTTTGTGTTAGTTGGGTGTGAAGTTTTGGGGAAAATCTTGAAAATGGTTGGTAAGGAGAGAGTTAAGCGCCACTGAAGCAACACAAAATTGAGTTAAATAAAATTTTAAAAACTCTTATGTCACATTTCCTCACATCCTCAGCTGTCAAATGAGTCAATGAGTACAAGAACGTTGTCTCTGGCAGGCCGGCACGTGGACGATGCGCCTACATCTTCCTATTTATTGTTTGTTGTCCACTGTACTCAGTATAGAATGGTTTTGCACCAATGAAATCACCAGAGGTCAAGGTGTATTAAATTACTGTTTGAAACAAATCACAAGACAATTATGTCAACTAATGGCATTTATTTTCAGAATTTTTCAGTGAAATTCTGATAAAAATCCGAGGATCTGATGATGGCACGATTATTGATGGTAGAGGAACACTCAATCGGGAAAGAATTATTTGTGTGGATTTGTGGTCTTGGGCCAAACTGTTCGAATGGTTAAGGCATTGCACTATGACCCGAAAGGTCCTGGGTACGAGCTCCGCTTCAGGCACTTTCGCTTTTTTCCTTGGGCAAAACTATTAACTCCCAATATGCTCAATTTGGACTACATGGGTGATTCCTGTTGACATCAGACGATTGTTTGATGGACTATCTAATTTCCTTTCTGGAATGTCTAGGCGATGGCCTCTCACGAAGCCGCCACATTTATTTTTGGTGGTCTTGTGGTAGAAACCTCGCTCTCAGACCTCTAATTCCCTTGTTCCGGTCCGGTCGGCACAAAATTCAGTAGTTGGAAAAAGGCTCTTTACTCACATTTTCTCACCCCATTTAGATGAATATGAATATGAATATCGAGGAATTAAATAAGTTTTACTGTCGATTCGACACCATTGACAACGTACTTTCAAAAATTAATATCATAACAAAAAATACGTCTCCTCCGCCAGAAATCGAAGAAGAGGCGGTCATCAATGTTCTTAAATTATGTAAAAAGAAAAAAGCACCAGGTCCAGATGGACTTAGTGGGGAACTCATTTCAAACTGTAACAACCAACTAGCTGTCCCTTTCTTGCCTATTTTCCAACGTTCAATAGATGAACAGAAAATCCCAATTATATGGAAAACATCGACTATAATTCCAGTACCCAAAAAGAATCCACCAACTCAGCTGAATGATTATAGACCTGTTGCTTTAACATCAATTATTATGAAATGTCTGGAAAAAATTCTGAAAAGAGAGCTGTTGCAATTTATATATGACCAACACATACTTGATCCATATCAGTTTGCCTACCAACAAAATCTTAGTGTGGAAGACGCACTCCTCACAGTGATGCATTCAATATCAAATCACTTGGATGTTTCACCCGCCAACTACTGCCGAATCCTATACGTCGATTTTTCGTCTGCCTTTAATGCCATGAAAACCAACATATTAATCAGTAAACTGCATGCTCTAAACCTTCCCCATTACCTCATCAACTGGTATAACAACTTTCTCATCGATCGCCCCCAACATGTCAGAGTAGGCTCAAATATATCATCAGTAAAAACTCTTTCAAACGGATGCCCACAAGGGTGTGTAAGCTCACCTCTACTTTACATCCTCTATACAAACGATTGTGTGGCTAGCTTTGATAACTGCCAACTCATCAAGTATGCTGATGACACCGCAATACTCGGCCTGCTCAATGATTCCGTCTCCGAATTTAAATACACTGAGCAAGTTAGTAAATTCAGCAAATGGTGTGCCGATAACTGTCTAGAGCTCAATGTAACAAAAACAAAGGAACAACTGTTTGATCACAGAAAAATAGGAAAAAGAGCAAGACAAATAACAAAAATTAACAATCAGGCGGTTGAAACTGTTGAAACGTTTAAATACCTTGGTGTAATTATAGATAACAGTCTAAGATTTGAATCGCACACCAACAATGTCATCAAAAAATGTAACCAGCGCTTGTATATACTCAGAAAATTAAGGTCTTTCAATGTGAACAGAAAGACCATGATACAAATCTACAAGTCATTAATATTGAGTATCGTTTCGTTTGGCATCACAACGTGGTATGGAAGCTGTGGAACAAAAGAAAAATCCAAACTACATAGAACCCTCAGAGAGGCTTCAAAAATAATTAACACAGACCTTAGAAGCCTTGACACAACTTATATTAATGCAGTTGAGAAGAAATCTTTTAACATTATCAACGAAAAGAGGCATCCGCTGAACGAAAAATTCCAACTTCTGCGCTCCGGAAGACGGTATCTAGAAGCAAAATGTCGGACAAATCGACATAAGACAACCTTCATTCCAACCGCCATAAAATTAATTAACAAATCTTCTGTGGAAAAATGAGAC
>NC_088362.1:108182721-108190221 GCF_034508935.2 Berghia stephanieae | reverse complement strand
TTTCTTACACGGCTTTGTAGTCCTATGTTCTGTATAATGTCTCTGCCACGAGTCAAGGTCATGGGCGGTCATTCACATTTTCTCACCACAATCAGCTGTTAAATTATAATACAAGGCATTCACAACGTTGACTCGGTCTAATGAATTTGTAATAATGCCTTACTGACGTCCTGTCTCGTCTTGCATTTTAAGTTTTGTTGTTTCCCGGGACCTCTTAAAAGTGAAAAACATAAAAACAGTCAATAAACCTCACATTTAAAAAAATCAACAACATATTCTAGTCTGATCTAAGCTGTAAAAGTTACTTATGCCTGGGGATTCTCTGGCACAGATTTTGTAATATCAAGGACCAATGATTTCTGCGTTTCTTTAAGAAACACGCCAAAGTCCCAGGTTTGATAGGTTTTTTTTTGGTTTAGTTTTTAATTTTAAAAAATGTTTTGGTGTGTTATTTTGTTTTTGCCAAGATGCGAGTCATTTAAATCGATCGATATTTGAAGGACACGTTTTCTGGCCAAATTTTTAAATACGGAGTCAGGCAGTGAACCGGGTAATCTTAACATCACACAGCAGTAGATATGGATTCTATACCGTCAAACAACAACAAAATACATCCTCTGGAAACGCAAGATCTTTCTAGTGGAAAGAGACGAGAAATAGACGAGTTGTTAAAGGTCATAGTTCGTCGATTCATCAAAGGATATTCCACTGGAGTTTGTGTTCACGCCGCCTATGCTTTGATTACGTCTACTCTCAAGAGGTCTTTAAAGGATGGGTAGGTATCTTGATTAATCAATTACTTCCTTTAACAATACCTACTTTAGATAACCCCCCCCCCCCTTTTTTTTTTTTTTACTCACTCAATCCTAGATATTTTTGTTACTTTTCAAAATAGGATAAAAAATGTATTTAATATGAACATGTCATAGTAATTTTACTTCAACTACCATTAATATGCAAAAACTAATAACATTAGCTTTGATACTACGCCTATAATTTGTCTCATGCAAATGTAATAAATAGGCATGGGGTAAAAGTAACCCGGGTAAAAGACGGATTTAGTCGGTGTTAGGGTTGAGTGAGTTAAGCCTATTCTAAAATTGTCTTCTTCCCCATTTTTTCTTTCTCCTTCTCTTTTTTTCTCTCCCTCCATTTTCTTCCGTGTTTTCCTATGCCTGCTCTTCCTTCTCTACTTCTTCTTCGTCATGAATTATTATAGATGGGGATGATGATGTTGATGGTGTAGGAGATGATGACGATAATGATGATGATATGATGATGATAATGATGATGATGATGATGATGATGATGATGATGACGATGATGACGATGATGGTGATGATGGTGGTGGTGATGGTGGTGGTGTTAGTGATAATGATGTTTGTTTATTGTGATTATTGTGTAGTTGCTGTTAATATTGATATTATGCTATCTCCCTCCTCCACATTCTTTTCCTTGTAACCATCATCCCCAAACCATATCCCCCATCATCATCATCATCATCATCATCATCATCATCATCATCATCATCATCATCATCATCATCATCATCACTAAAATCGTCGTCGTCGTATTCGTCGTCGTCGTCCTCGTCGTCATCGCAAACACCTCACCTTCACCCCCCCCCCCCCTCTATCGCTCTCTCCCTCCCCCCTCCCCCTCACTCTCTCTCTCTCTCTCTCTCTCTCTCTCTCTCTCTCTCTCTCTCTCTCTCTCTCTCTCTCTCTCTCTATCTATCTATCTGTGTGCATTATCTGAAACAACCAGTATCTTACGAAACATCGCACGATCAACGATGAATGTCAATGATTAAAAACTAGAACAACAAACAGTAATTGGGACTCTTATCTCTTGCTTCATCGTGTCACTCATAACTACAGCTGTCGCTTGATGTAACCGTGTAGTGCGATGTACACACTTCAACACAGCAATATAGACTCATTCATGTCCCAGTCATAACTTAACTGAATGAAACTCTTAAATCCTAAGGAAAGTCATCTCTGCCGTGCTTTGGAAAAACACATTAATATTTAGAAATATGGCCAGAAAAATTTGATCCTTTGATTGATTTCAATGGCCCTCGTCTAAGCAAAAACTTTCAAACCTGGGACTTCGCAAAGTCAAATGTTTGAAAGGTTTTTTTTCTAAGACGAGGGTCATTTAAATCGATCGATATTTGAAGGACGAATTTTCTGGCCAAATATCTAATAAATGTGTTTTTCCAGAGCACGACAGCGCTGCTTTATGTTAGGCTTCATAAATAATATCATAAAAACGGTTGTTGGCCTTTTGGGTTTCCTGTTACCACTCACCCCCCCCCCCCCCCCAAAAAAAAAAAAATTAAAAAAAAAAGAAAAGAAAGAAAAAGAAAAGAAAGAGACTAGAGCATTTAGATAGCGCAATATCCACTAAACTAGCTCAAAGCGATTTACACGGGATCCCTGGCCAACAAAAACACTTAACATGTAAGACGTGACATGACGTCTCTTAGGCGAAATTACAATTTTTCAAACAGTGACAATGCTGTTAGATTTTGCCCATTAGACATAATATCTTCATTGTTTGAAATGTTTTTACAGGTTGTATAAAGCATGGGAGTCTGTATTCTCCAAAAGCACGTTCCAAACATCCATGTTCATGGGTCTGTTCCCAAGCTTGTACCGGGCAGCTCTGCATTATGTCAAGAAAACTCGTCAGACAGAGGTGAGTAATTTATTGTTTTCATAGGAAACCTATTAGCGCCTCCATTGTGTCCAATTGATATAAAATACAAGATTTCATAGGAAACCTATAGCGCCTCCATTGTGACCAATTGATATAAAATACAAGATTTCATAGGAAACCTATTAGCGCCTCCATTGTGTCCAATTGATATAAAATACAAGATTTCATAGGAAACCTATTAGCGCCTCCATTGTGACCAATTGATATAAAATATAAGATTTCATAGGAAACCTATTAGCGCCTCCATTGTGTCCAATTGATATAAAATACAAGATTTCATAGGAAACCTATTAGCGCCTCCATTGTGACCAATTGATATAAAATATAAGATTTCATAGGAAACCTATTAGCGCCTCCATTGTGACCAATTGATATAAAATACAAGATTTCATAGGAAACCTATTAGCGCCTCCATTGTGACCAATTGATATAAAATATAAGATTTCATAGGAAACCTATTAGCGCCTCCATTGTGACCAATTGATATAAAATATAAGATTTCATAGGAAACCTATTAGCGCCTCCATTGTGACCAATTGATATAAAATACAAGATTTCATAGGAAACCTATTAGCGCCTCCATTGTGACCAATTGATATAAAATATAAGATTTCATAGGAAACCTATTAGCGCCTCCATTGTGACCAATTGATATAAAATACAAGATTTCATAGGAAACCTATTAGCGCCTCCATTGTGACCAATTGATATAAAATATAAGATTTCATAGGAAACCTATTAGCGCCTCCATTGTGACCAATTGATATAAAATATAAGATTTCATAGGAAACCTATTAGCGCCTCCATTGTGACCAATTGATATAAAATACAAGATTTCATAGGAAACCTATTAGCGCCTCCATTGTGACCAATTGATATAAAATACAAGATTTCATAGGAAACCTATTAGCGCCTCCATTGTGACCAATTGATATAAAATATAAGATTTCATAGGAAACCTATTAGCGCCTCCATTGTGACCAATTGATATAAAATACAAGATTTCATAGGAAACCTATTAGCGCCTCCATTGTGACCAATTGATATAAAATAAAAATACAAGATTTCATAGGAAACCTATTAGCGCCTCCATTGTGACCAATTGATATAAAATATAAGATTTCATAGGAAACCTATTAGCGCCTCCATTGTGTTCAATTGATATAAAATATAAGATTTCATAGGAAACCTATTAGCGCCTCCATTGTGACCAATTGATATAAAATATAAGATTTCATAGGAAACCTATTAGCGCCTCCATTGTGACCAATTGATATAAAATATAAGATTTCATAGGAAACCTATTAGCGCCTCCATTGTGACCAATTGATATAAAATATAAGATTTCATAGGAAACCTATTAGCGCCTCCATTGTGACCAATTGATATAAAATACAAGATTTCATAGGAAACCTATAGCGCCTCCATTGTGTCCAATTGATATAAAATATAAAATACAAGATTTCATAGGAAACCTATTAGCGCCTCCATTGTGTCCAATTGATATAAAATATAAAATTTCATAGGAAACCTATTAGCGCCTCCATTGTGACCAATTGATATAAAATATAAGATTTCATAGGAAACCTATTAGCGCCTCCATTGTGTCCAATTGATATAAAATATAAGATTTCATAGGAAACCTATAGCGCCTCCATTGTGACCAATTGATATAAAATATAAAATACAAGATTTCATAGGAAACCTATTGGCGCCTCCATTGTGACCAATTGATATAAAATATAAGATATACAATTTTTAAAAAATGTCGTTGAACGTTGATTTTTCTTTACTTTATTTTCTTTCTGGAGTAAGAATATTCGTATTAGATCGATCTTTGGGAATGCGCTTCTTCTTCTTCTTCTTCTTCTTCTTCTTCTTCTTCTTCTTCTTCTTCTTCTTCTTCTTCTTCTTCTTCTTCTTCTTCTTCTTCTTCTTCTTCTTCTTCTTCTTCTTCTTCTTCTTCTTCTTCTTCTTCTATTATCATCATCATCATCATCATCATCATCATCATCATCATCATCATCATCATCATCATCATCATCATCATCATCATCATCATCATCATATTATTATTATTATTATTATTATTATTATTATTATTATTATTATTATTATTATATATTATCATTATTATTATTATTATTATTATTATTATTATTATTATTATTATTATTATTATTATTATTATTATTATTATTATTATTATTATTAATATTATTTTATTTTCGTCATATATATATATATATATAATATATATATATATTAATTTAAAGATCATTAGTTCCATGTTGTGTTGGCGCCTATAAACTTATCAGAATTAATTTTAAAGTGTATGTTGTGACGAATTTGCATATACCCTAAGCTCAAAACAATACAAAATGTTTTATCTATCATTGGCACATCACCAGCAGATTCAATATATTCAAATTTATGCACAACACACCCGATACCCGGTTTTTTTAAAATTATGTTAATGATGTCTAAAATTGCATTTACGATGAATTAGAATTTTGCTGATTCATGTTTGAGTTGTACAACGCAACGCCTTCATGATGTAAAGACAGATGTCTGACTAGGATACTGAATGACTGAAGTTCGATTCAAAGTCAAGATAAGTTATGTTTTCCTTGGGTAAGGCACCTCTTCACATATGCTCGTCCCATAGTTGAGTCATTGGAAAAGGCTTTCTACTCACATTCTCTCACTGTACTCAGGTGTAAAAGGAGTACCTGCTTGTAACAGCGTTTTCACTGTCGGAAAAAAATGTTATAACGCCTAACAGGCGTCATGTCTCGTTCTACATGTTACGTGTTACTGTTAGTCAGGGACCCTTTGTAAAGGGCTTTGAGCACGTTTAGTGGATATTGTGCTGTATAAAATCTCAAGTTTTATTAAGCCTCTCTTTACCACCTATTGGAAAAGCCTCACATTTCTTACGATGCAACCGTCACTGTTCTCATCCAGATTTCACTTATTTTTTCTATAGCTATAAAAAGAGAATGTGAGTAAAGAGCCTTTTCCAAGGACTCAACTATGCGCCGCTCAAAGAGGTACTTGAACGCAGGCCCTTCCGATCCGAAGACTACTACTACTACTACTAAAGAAAGAGAAGAGTAATATTAGTTTTCTAAGGTTATCTGATCAGAGAGATGAATGGCGTATCATGATCACCGATGTCTGGCACAGACCTGGTACTTGAAGAAGAAGAAGAAGAAGAAGCTATAAAAACTTAACATTCTGAATTGAGCTCATATTGCCGAAAAATATTATGTGTAGAATGCGCTTGTTGCTTTTCTGTTTGAGTAAGATTTGTCTGTTTTTGTGTTGGGTAAGTGTAAAGTTCTGGGGACAATTCTGAAAATAGCTGGTAAGGAGAAGGTTAACCCACCTGACTTTAGAAACTGATTGTCAGATGGAAGAGGACGCCATCACTGTGTATGTTGCATGTTAGTAGACAGATCTATATCAACTGAATATCGGGAAACCCCATAACCCACATACAAAAAGTCAGTTTACTGGTAATGGAAAAAAAAGTCTCCATCATCAGATTCCATTAGTGCTGCTCTCAATTTTCATCCTTCTCCTCCCCTCTCCCCTCCTCCTCTTCCTTCTTCTTTTCTTCCTCTTCTTCTTTGCTTTCTCCATATTCTTCTTTTCCTTCTGCTTTTTAGAGATAAAACTTCATTATTAAACCAATCAACCTTCTTAGAGACCTCAAAAGAAAAAAACAATAACATCAAAGATACAATAAGAATGCTTTTATTACTATTCTTTCTCCCCCCCCCCCTCTTTTTTTCTCTCCGTCTCCTCCTCTTTTCTCCTCCTCAACGATATATACTCCCCTTCCTCTTTTTCCTCCTCCTCCTCCTCTTCCTCCTCCTCCTCTTCCTTCTCCTCCTTCTCCTTTATCATCTTCTTCTTCTTTTTCAGCTCCTCCTCCTCCTCCTCCTCCTCCTCTTCCTCCTCCTCCTCCTCCTCTTCCTCCTCCTCCTCCTCCTCCTCTTCCTCCTCTTCACTCTTTTTATTTTTCATATTCTTACCTTTTCTATCTATATCTTATAGGTACCATATTCTTGTACCTGATATGTCAACAAATGTCTTTGAAATTCTCTTGAAGATATTATTGATCTTTTGAAATCTCTTATTTATCTATTCATTCGTTTTTATCCACAGGACAGCTGGAATTACCTCGTATCTGGTGCTATTGCTGGTCTCAGCATCCTGTCTTTGGACAAGTCCAAGAGACAAACTCTCACATTCTTCTCATTGAGCAGGGCAATCGGTGCTGTAGTCACTTCCTTGGTGGCCAGAGGTATTCTGCCGTAATATGCCAAAACATAATTTTTCATTTTGGTCAGACTAAATTCCATTTGACATCCATTATCGATAGACTAAAATGATCCGGTCCCTTAACTGGCCAAAAACTAATTCCCTCAAATAGGTTCCGAGTTTCACACTTTTGTGTGAAAATAAAATATGTCCTTTAACCAAACCTAAATGAAATATGAGAAAGAGGAGGATAGAGAGGAGGAAGAAGAGTAGAAGGAGAAGAAGAAGAAGAAAAAAAGAAGTAGTATTATTAATAGTAGTAGTAGTAGTAGTAGTAGTAGTAGTAGTAGTAGTAGTAGTAGTAGTAGTAGTTAGTAGTATAGTAGTAGTAGTAGTAGTAGTAGTAGTAGTAGTATAGTAGTAGTAGTAGTAGTAGTTAGTAGTAGTAGTAGTATGTTGTTAGTAGTAGTAGTAGTAGTAGTAGTGTAGTAGTAGTAGTAGTAG
>NC_088362.1:108140221-108177721 GCF_034508935.2 Berghia stephanieae | reverse complement strand
AATTCAATTTTTTTGGTTCACTACCAAAAAAAAACCAGTAGGTAACATGTACATTTATATTCTTTTGTATAATTCCAGAGACCCGAGTCCCAGATTCGTGAAATGTCACGAAGTTCTCCACAAAGGCTCGTGTTTAAAATATAACCTACTGTCCTTCAAAGATTGTTATCCTTCGGCGGCCAAGATTTATTTGCCTATTCACGCTTTACCGATTCTGATCTACAAAAGAAAAGCTCTAATGACCAAGTAAAATGCTGGGGTTAATTCTTTCAACCAGTTAATTGCCGTACTCTGGAAAGACACGAATTTTAAAAAATTGGCCAGAAACTCGACATTCATATAACGATCGATTTAAATGGCCCTCATCTTGGCAAAAACTCTCAGATATTATAAGACCTCGCGAAGCGCCTTTCCAGCGAACGGCGGTTAAATAGTATTAATCCTTCAGAGCCCCAAGGACAAAAGATCTGGGGTTTATCCTTGGCCTTCGTAAAATTATGGCCTGACACTGACCAAAAAATGACGTCAAAATGACAGTCTTTTGCCACAAAAGAAAACAAATCGTGAGTTGTATTCAATAGTTCAACCAATGAAATGACTTGTTTCCTTGAGCTCTACTAACGACAACTCACTAGGCGGTGCAAAAACCAAATAATGACGTCAAACTGCCAGTGCTTTTGGATTTCAGTGTCAGGCTATAACATAACGATGGCTACGGTTTCAGTGTCAGGCTATAACATAACGATGGCTACGGTTTATCCCGGTTTATGTCATGTTAAAAATATGATAACAATAACGTGCACGCACGTATACCTGTAGGTCTGATGACTGACACTGTTATGGGCTCATTGTTTTAACGGTAAATCTCCTATACCAGCGCAAAATGTTGCCCCTTACAACAATACTAAATCAGGCACATCATTGCATTCGGTTATTGGGCCTGCTTAATATAGTAAGCATACTTAGCTTGTGACGCCATTGATAGAATAGTTCCAGTCTATCACCTAGTATTTGTTTGTTTGTTTTTCTCCAGATCGATAATATACTCCAGCGGAGTGCAGTTCTTGACAAAGCAGGTTCCTCCATTCTAGCAACATGTCCTAGCCATCTCCATCTGCGTCTGTTTATAGAGATGTAACCATGCTCACTGTGTCTGTCTTTTCTCTTCGAGATCAATTTCTTATTTTGCTGGGCCTTTTGGAGTATGGAAATGTTATATGAAATCCATTATTTTAAAGACAGTCTATTTTGTTTTGCTTTGTTTTGTTTTTGTATTGTTTTTTCTTTGGTAAAGCGGGTGGGGGAGGAGGGAGGACTTCATATAACATGTTGTCCATTTTAAAGGACATAGAATTGATATGAGATGACAGGATATGGTATAATTTGATATATTTTGGTATGATATGATATGATTTGATATGGTATGGTATGATAATAAGGATGCCTAAAAAGCGACTGTGAAGCATGAAAAGGTGATCCTCAATACTCTATGATAAATTGTCCAAAAACAATAGGGAATATGATTAGCGGAAGAGTAGCGTCCCTTGATTGGACGTCACCCATAGTCGGCGGAAAAGTTATTAGAGAGAGAACGTCATGTAGGTTGTGCGCATGGGTCTCTCGTCCTCGCTTCCGGTGAAAGCGGCTTGAGACACTTCAAAACCAAATTGACGTTCTCTCTGTAAGGTGACGTCCAATCAAGGGACGCTACTCTTCCGCTAATCTCATTCCCTATATTGTAAATCCGTGAAAATGCAATGTTTTAAATTAGATCATTATTGATTATATTCTGCCCAATTTTTTCCCCAGCCCATCATCTGTGATAAAGTCCTTCCTAATAAACATGGCGTCCTCAACAAGTTTTTTGGTTGTCATGGTGGTTGTCGCCAAAACGAGTTTATGTGCCTTGCGGAACGCCAATCCTAAACCTCCTCCAGTGAGTGGCGCCGTGCCACTGATTTCCGGATCTCTTGGAGCATTTTGCGGGATTTTGTGTGAAAGGTGGGTTATCTTGAGACTGGTGTGGTTGATAATGGATGATGATGATGATGATGATGATGATGATGATGATGATGATGATGATGATGATGATGATGATGATGATGATGATGATGAATATATTGGTAATAACGATGAGAGTGATGATAATGATTATGATAATGATGATAGATTAAGATGATGGTGGTGGCGGTGGTTGTAGAGATGATGGCTTGTTGTAGAGGTGGTGGCGATGATAATAAAATGATGATGATGATGACCATCCGGTCTGCTGATACCCTTCGTATAGATAGTATGCGCTTGGCTAAGAAGCTCACAACATTGCCATTCAGAAGTAAAACGGACCAACACACAAAATTATGTGTAACCATGAACGTTTATAGTCAGGATAATACAGTTCAGTGAGCTTCAATCATAATTGCGGATGGCAAAAAACAATACCAAATACTGAGTGACGTCAACTTCAAACTATCTGTTGATAGATCGAAGATGACGTCACTCATGTCTATGTTATTGTTTTTGCCATCCGAGTTTATGAGTACTTCTCACTAAACTGAATTAATCAGACTATAAACGTTCATGGTTACATACAGTTCTGTGTTTTGGTCCGTTAAACTTCTGGATGGCAATGTAGTGAACTTCTAAGCCAAGCGCATACGATCTAAATTGGAAACATTGTATATTATCACGACTCGTCTTTCAATGTTATTTTAAGTGTGGTTTGTCAGTTTGTGACTTCCTGTGAAGCTCATTGAGCACATTTAGAGGAAATTTTGTAATATAAAAACTATAAAATAGTTTTCAAAGTTTAAGATAGAAGGGTTTATATAGTCATGTGCAAAATTAAGTTCACCCTTATTTCTTCCTTTATATCTTTTGACTCAAACTATGCATCACGTTATGTTATGAATCATTTTAAATGTTAATTAATTACCTATTCAATGATTGTAAACATATTCCTGTCTTGACATTCAATCAAAAGATACAATGATTAGAATTTGAAACACAGAGAAATATTTGATGACTGTTATTTTTAAATAGGAGGTGTAATAAAATAATTGTTTTTGCAAAAATATGCGCTAATAAAAATTTTAGGGAGATTAACGCTGGAGGCACTTATATCATAGGATTTTTACACCAATTTTAAAATTTAATAACCTTATTGAAATCAGCGTGATTCACATGATTTGATAAACAAAATATCCACCGTATCAGTCCTTCATTATTTAACCGTAAGTAAACCGTCTTTAACAAAGTGTTGAGACTCGTGCCCTTTTGATTATACATGTTCAGGCTGGGCTGTCTGTTGGGGCTGGATCATGGGAGGCTGTGTGAGAATAAATTAAATGGCGGGTTGTCATTGGGCAGTTACATTAGCGACAATGAAACAGCAACAATTTCTATCCATAACATTGCACCGTCGCATACAGCTCGAATTACAAGGGGATTTTTAAGAGAACAATCATTTTCGGCATCGGTCAATCTTAACATGAATCTACTCCAAAACATGTGGAATACAATGAAGAAAGAAATTCATCATTTTGGTCCACATCAAAACGGAGATGATTTAAACCAGCTTCTTCAAGATGCCCGGGAAAATCTCACTGTAGATGCACGTTGTCCATGCGAAGGCGAGTCATTTTCTTGCATCAAGTTGAAGGAGGGCACCCAAAGTATTTTATAAAATCATTTTTAAAAAGAATTACGCCCTTCAGCCACGATATAATTAGATACCGTAGCCTTGGCATTCCATGAAGGAATTTAGATAATCCATCAAGCAGAATATTTGATGTTAACAGGAATCACCCACGTTGTCCAAAGTGAGCAAATTGGGAGGTTAATAATCTTGCCAAAGGAAAAAGTCGAAAGTCCCTGAGGTGTTGCCTGAACGTCACAGTGCAATTCTTTACCCCCCCGGCCCCCCCCCCCCCCCCCCCCACCAGTATTAATAAAGTTGTGTAAGTTTTGTAAAGTCAATTATTTAAATGTCAATTCTTAATCGTTCGATACCACGTTATACAGGGCATTGACATTAACCTATCTATATGTATACATTGGATAGAGAAATGAATGAGATTTCCATTGATGTATAACAAATGATAATAATTGTTTTGTACTAAAAAGAGGTATTCAAACGAGTGTGAACTGAACTCACTTTTGCACATGACGATACAAGTATATTATGCGACATATCACGCGACTCACCGGTGTAACTTTATTCTGACCATAACTTTCCACCAAACTCTATTCTTCCTCTCCCGAACAGGAAAAGTCGTCACAAGGAGTTGGCCTTATACACCGTATTCCAGGCACTGGAAATTTTCTACAACGCATTCAAGAATTCCTCAAGAGTATCCAAGAATAAGGTTGGAGTACCTCAGGGATTCACCATGATGTTCTGCCTTGCCACCATGGTCATCATGCATGCCTACGAAGTACAACCAGACTATATCAATTCAACCATGAAAGCCGTTCTGAAATTTTTCGTTGGTGAAAGAGATATTGATTCCAAAAAAGTGGGTTATTATGAAAAGACTACAAAAGAGCAGCATTGATATTTGAGACCAACCGTAGGAGAGGACCTGATGAGGCTATGTAGTCTAGTGATACAACACTCGCCTTCAGACAGGAAGGTCTAGGGTTCGAGTATCGGGGCAAGGTTGAGTTGGGTTTTTTTTAAAGCCTCTTTACATAATCACATTCTCTCAGCTGTTAAATGAGTACCTGGCCCATAACAGCGTTGTCTCTGTCGGAAAAATAGTAATATCGCGTAAGGGCGACCAAATGTAAACCGCCTTGAGCACGGAATACTGCGCTACACAAATATTCAAGTTTTTGTTGTTTTTGTTTTGTAGTTGCTGTTGTTGTTTATTTATTTTTATTTTTACAATACAATACAATAGCTAATAAGAACTAGATTAGGCCAATAGTATGGCCTTAGTTGCCCTTAAAATGATTTCAACTATAATTCAAGTTTGGTTATTAAAATTTGAGATAAATTGAAATGACACCATGGAGGAGAGTGGATATAATAATTTCTTTAACTTCAACAACGTTATATTTCCACATTCTAATTCTTTGCGTCGAAACTCTAAATTTTCTTTTCCTAATTCATTCCGAGATAATGCCAGATTGACCTTATCGGTCCCATTTGGTTCCAAAAGATGTTTTATTTGTCCTTCAGGTGCATTGGGGATCCCGATAGCTTAGTCGGTAGAGCACTCGCTTCACACGCAAATAAAGGGACTGAGATCGATCCCGGTGAAGTCGAGATTTTATTTATGAACCCCTGTCCACTCAGCAGTAGTTGGGAAGCTAGATCTGAGAGAAAGTACTTGCGATAGACTAGTGTCCTATCCAAAGAGTAGCTAGCAATTTGCTATTGTCCGTTTCATGCAATAGAAACGGGATAAATTCCGGCTCCATGGACCTAATAGCCTAATGGCTCCGAAGAAGTCATTAATTTTAAGACTCATAGGATCCACAAAGCTGAAATTTATTCCGGCTTCTGTAACATCAAATGGACACTATTTCCTGCAATGCTTTCGAGAGGACGCTAGAATGCTGCAAGGTACTTTCCACCAACATATAACTTGACCAGCAATCCAGTCACTGCTTAGTGGGCACAGTGTTCAGCAGTCTCTTTACGTGTGCGACGAGTGTTCTACCAACTGAGCTATCCGGGTCTTTTATAAAAGAATAGATATAAAGACAGGTTCTGTTGCTTTGTGCTGGCTCTATTATTGTTATAAACTGAGAAAACAACTTTAACGAAATATGTCTTACTTCATATATCATGTATTATGTTATTAACCTTTTTTGGTCTCAGATTTTAAAACGTTATTTGTGTAAAGAAACTTTAGTTTATGACACCTACTATGACACTGTCAAAGTCAACACAAAGCCCATATAATTAAGCGGTGGACTGTAAAACAGATAATATAGAACAAAAACGAGAATTATGTAGATTCAAAACAGAGTGATATAATTAACATGGATCAGCTTCACGCAAACTGTTGTTTACTTTTTCCTTTCCTCTGCCCCGAAAAGCCATAATGTAAAGATCTTTTCTCCGGCCTTTCGGGATTCTACGTAAAGTAATGTGCAGCTATGTGGTCTAGTGGGATGACACTCGCTTTCGGATTGGAAGGTCCTGGGTTCGAGCCTGGCTCGGGGCATAGTTGAGTCCTTGGAAAAGACTCTTTACTCACATTCTCTCACCGTACTCAGGTGTAAAATGAGTACCTGGCCGTTAACAGCGTTGTCTCTGTCCGAAAAAAAAATGTAATTTCACCTAACAGGCGTCATGTCCCGTCCTAAATGTTAAATGTTGCTGATGGCCAGGGACCCCTTGTTAAGCGCGTTGAGCACGTTTAGTGGATATTGCGCTATATAAAAGCTCAATTTTAATTAAATGTTGATTGTTGATGATTAAAGGAAGGTTTAGAACCCCAAATATTCGGGTTTTTAAATATTTTATTTTGTTTTGTTATAATCTGTTACATTCATTTTTCTGGGTGGGGTTCCTGACTTCCCGTAGTGGGCAGGAAGGTACATGCTGTGTCTTCTCTCCCCCTATATCTGTTTTCCAACATGCTTTTTGTCTTTGTATTGGAATGAGATTACTTGGTTTTGTCCTGGCCCTGGTCGGATACCCTGGCTGAGAGGGAAACCGTCAAATGTAGAGTTAGTTTTGGGAGATGATATTCTGTTCCTTGTAACTCATCTTTCTATTATGTACTGTATTATGTTTTGTTTACACGTTATATATGATTGGTAAACATTTGAGTGTGTTCCTCTTAGTGGGGACCCGACCTTGTGCATGGGTGAGACTTTTAGGCGATCTTAAACTAAGCACAATGAATGGTAGTGTCCTCTTGGAATCTACATCTGTTCCCTATTTGAACCAGTTCCCCTTTTTCTTCCCTTTCCTTGGGCACTTTATTTGTAATTCTAGAACTTTTTGCTATCCCATTTTTTCCATTTTACTGTCGCTGATATGACCATAATATGTTGCCAGCGCTGTAAACAAACAAAACACTCATTGTTGTCAATACTTTCTACATTACCTCACTGGTGCAAATTCAAAACAAAGCAATAATGATATATAAAAATAAAATATTCTTTTATACATTTGTGTTTTTGTTTGTTATGGATTTTTTCTATTTATGAAAACAATGTAACTGAGTGGGGTCTCTCAACCTGCCATAATGGGCCAGGGAAACCACTATTGCTTCTTTCCTATTTTCCTATATCCGGATTGGATTCCCCTGATGGTGATGATGCTGATGATGATGATGATGATGATGATGATATGTATGATGATGATGATTGATGATGAGTGATGAATGATGATGATGATGATGATGATTGATGAAAATTATGATATGATGATGATGAATGATGATGAATGATGATGATGATGATTGATGATGATGATGATGATGGATGAGTAATGATGAGATGATGATGGTAATGATGATGATATTGATTATGATATCGATTATTATGATTACGCTTATATTTATTTTTACGCGCTTTAACCAATCTATACATATTCACCTCATTGTTACACTTTACCAGCCTATCTACCCTTCTTATTTATGACTGGTTATAAGGTCCAATGTTCAGCATCTAAATCACACCTAGTCATACCGTTTTGAGGTTGTGGATCACACATTGTAACTGTTAGTTATTGATGTGAGGCTTGTGACCAATTGTCTCTAAACGGGGTAAAACTTGATTCTTAAAATCAATATTAGGGAGAATAAGATTTGCTCTACAAACTCCGATTATG
This sequence comes from Berghia stephanieae, assembly GCF_034508935.2. Classification (NCBI taxonomy): domain Eukaryota; kingdom Metazoa; phylum Mollusca; class Gastropoda; order Nudibranchia; family Aeolidiidae; genus Berghia; species Berghia stephanieae. The sequence continues at coordinate 108,169,926 of NC_088362.1, read as the reverse complement.
ATTATTATTATTGTTTTATTATTATTATTATTATTATTATTATTATTATTATCATCATCATCATCATCATCATCATCATCATCATCATCATCATCATCATCATCATCATCATCATCATCATCATCATTATTGTTAGTAGTAGTAGTAATATTAGTAGTAGTAGTAGTAGTAGTAGTAGTAGTAGTAGTAGTAGTAGTAGTAGTAGTAGTAGTGGTGGTGGTAGTAGTAGTAGTAGTAGTAGTAGTAGTAGTAGTAGTAGTAGTAGTAGTAGTAGTAGTAGTAGTAGTAGTAGTAGTAGTAGTAGTGGTGGTAGTAGTAGTAGAGGTAGTAAGAGTAGTACGTAGTAGTAGTTGTTGTTGTTGCTGTTGTTGTAATAGAAGTAGCTGCTTTTGTTTTTGTTTTTGTTGCTCTGATGCCTGCACTTGACTGAAAACTTGATATCTTATGATCCAAGGGACATAAAAATGAAATTGTCTCCTGTTTGTATAATTCTTCAATGTATTATCTCCCGTAGATGCCTTGCCAGTTCTTATCAAAGGATAGCGTTACATAGTGGCGGCGTGACCCCTTATTTAAGAACGGTTTTGTTTTACAATAAAACTCGAACATTTATTACAATCTTTTTTTCTTCTGTAGCTTAGATAGAAACAAGACACGATAATGATTTTATGATGATGATAATGATGATGATGATGATGATGATGATGATGATGATGATGATGATGATAATAATGATGAAGACGATGATGCTTATTTCATTTATAATAATAATGATAATAATAATAATAATAATAATAATAATAATAATAATAATGATAATAATAATAATAATAATAATAATAATAATAATAATAATAATAATAATAATAATAATAATAATAATAACAATAATAATAATAATAATAATAATAATAATAATAATAATAATAATAATAATAATAACAATAATAATAATAATAATAAATAATGATAGCAATTGTTTGATATGTTCGAAGAGAAAAAAAAAACTCTCATATGAATATCATTCATTAAACCGACAACACCAAAAATTCATTTTGGCTGTATTGACATCTAGTTCATCCAAACATTACACCGTTTTGAGGCGAGGGGTTACTTATATGCACACAAATACATTGTGTTATTAATATTACAAATGAGAACTACCGCTTCGAAACGGCAATCATATGTCGCGATGACTTTGATCGTAGCCATCGTTAACTTATCTCCTGATACTGACCAAAAATGACGTCAAAAGACAAGTCTGTGGCCACAAAAGAAAACAAATCGTGAGTTGTATTCACTAGTTCAACCAATGGGATCACTTGTTTCCGTGATTTGAGCACAACAAACAACTCACTTGACGCTGCACAAATCTAAAAAATGACGTCAAAACATAGGTCCTAGTGGGTTCTGGTGTCAGGCTATAAGTTAACGATGGCTACGCTTTGATGCTATGCAACAGAGATCTTCGTAGAGAATTCTCATATTATGAGTCCTGTTATCCATTAAATTCACTACATTGCCAACCGGATTTAACGTGTCAACACACAACACTATGTGTAACATTAAACGTTCATAGATAGTATGCGCTTGGCAAGGAAGCTCACAACATTGCAATCCGGAAGTAAAACGGGCCAACGCACAAAACTCTGTGTTACCATTAACTTTTATAGTCTGGTAAATACAGTTAAGTGACAATTACTCATAAACATGAATGGCGAAAAAATAATAACAAAGACCCGAGTTACGTGAACGTCATTCTATCTATAGTCTGATTAATTCAATCTAGTGAGGACTACTGTTAAAAATGGCTGGCTAAAAACAGTAACAAAGCGATGTGTGATGCCAATTTCGTTCTATCTGTATCATTTTTAAATTTCATATATCTGGTCATGTCAGCTTTCGTGTTCGGTTTTGGCAGCTGCAACATCACGACATAATACCGTTTCGGATCGATGGGTCACAATTCACCAATTGAATAAATTCGAAACAATAACTAGACGGGCATCCAGCAGTTAGAGGTTCCAACCATCTCCTCCTCTCCTCCACATCACAGTGGAGACAGAAATGATCAGAAGCTCGACGGTCATACCAGTCTCCAATTTGCTGAAGGCTGAAGTTTGACCTGAAAAGAAGAAGAAGAAGAAGAAGAAGAAGAAGAAGAAGAAGAAGAAGAAGAAGAAGAAGAAGAAGAAGAAGAGAAGAAGAAGAAGAAGAAGAATGAAAAGAAGAAAAGAAGAAATATTCTGAACCTGAGACAGCGTGTATACTCATTCAAAGCCTTCATTATTTATGAAAGTCCAAATTACATAATTAGACTTGTCAGATACCAAGTAACATTAAAACGGATTCCAATACCGAATTTCGGTGTCTAAATTTCCAGAACCTCCTAACTTGCACGAAACCGCTGCACTGCGGTTGACGCCTAGGTAATTCCAGAATCTCTTTGGAATAGACCTTACACACAAATTTTCCATTTTAAGGATGAATTAAGAGAATTTTATTTTCCTTTTCTAAACGTAGCTGGTTCAATCTTCTAGTTATCCTCGTCTCCGCTCCCCATATTTATTAGGCTTGCTAAGCGGTTAGGTGGTCTTGCGGTATGATACTTGCCATCGGACCTGAAGGTCCAGGGTTCGAGTCCCGCTCTGAGCGACACATAGTTATTGGAATGGGATCTCTACTCGCATTAAGGAGTAAAATGAGTACTAGGCCGTTAACAGCGTTGTCAGTCTCTGTCGGGAAAAAGTGTAACATCACTAAACAGGCGTCATGTCTCCTCTTGCATTTTAAGTATTACTGTTGGCTTGGGACCCCTTTTTAAACGTTTTAAGCACGTCTAGTGGATATCACGCTATTGGAAATGCTCATGTTGTTTGTTTGTTTTGTTTTGTTTGTTATGTTGTATAAATAGAGATATCGGGATAAATAATCTATCACAGATATCGCCCTGCACATAAAGCAACATGCAATAAATATTATTTACTGTTTCTAACCCAATTACACAAATAAGTCTGTGACATTACTCTGGAGGTGGATTTCGGTAATCTGGCCTGAGCTTGGTTTGTGGTTGTGAAAATGCCAGCTTGTACAAACAAAACAACACATTAGGAGCCAAATCCACATTCAGTGCAATGTTTGACTTGCTCTTCAGTGTTGAAGGATGGCATGACCTCGTACCCGTATCAGAGTTTACTCATAGTGTGTCAACAAGGAGGAGATTAGCTTTTCATTGGGGTGACCGGTCCTGTGTTGCCAGCTAGGCTTTTTGATATAATTCTAAAAATTGCATACCATTAATTTTCTCCCTGTAGGACTAGTGTGATGTTGTTATTATTATTATTATTATTATTATTATTATTATTATTGTTATTATTATTATTATTATTATTATTATTATTATTATTATTATTATTATTATTATTATTATTATTATTATTATTATTATTATTATTATTATTATTATTATTATTATTATTATTATTATCATTCTAATCATCATCATCATCATCATCATCATCATCATCATCATCATCATCATCATCATCATCATCATCATCATCATCAAAAACAATAACATCTTCATCATCATCATCATTATTATCATATTAGAGTTGAGAGTTTTGTTTTATTTTATCGAACATATGAAAGGATTGTTATCAATATTTAGAGATAGATCTAGAGAGTATTGCCACATCGATACAATCATCCTACGCATTAGACGACGTCAAATATTCTAAGACAAAGAAATACTTTTCATCAATACCAACTGGTTTTGTTTATGAACTTAAAATGTTATCTTTCAAAATACAAAGTCGAGGATAGTCTAAAGTGGACGTGAGATGAGAAATTGGTGGACTGGATACGAACCGGAAATGCTATCAAAGTGAAGATTTTCTCTGATAAATTGGATTTTAATTAAATTACAAATATAAAATGTCTAATAGGAAAATAGTTGTTGTCAATAAAAATATGTATTCAAATCACTTAATTAATGAAGACAGAGTAATGGAAATGTCATTGATATTTTATTATTCGTATTTCAATATCTATTAATGACTTAGTGGTATTGTGTTCCATCTTGTTACAATAATATATAGCGGGTTATCTGATCTATTTCACTCTTGAGTCGTGTTCCATTGATGGCAACTTATGTAGATAAAGGGATTTAAATATCTCGACAATGACGACGACAACGAAAAGAGGAAGAAGAAGAAGAAGAAGAAGAAGAAGAAGAAGAAGAAGAAGAAGAAGAAGAAGAAGAAGAAGAAGAAGAAGTACTAGTAGTAGTAATAGTAGTAGTAGTAGTAGTAGTAGTAGTAGTAGTAGTAGTAGTAGTAGTAGTAGTAGTAGTAGTAGTAGTTGTTGTTGTTGTTGTTGTAGCAAGATCAGGAGGGGGAAGAGGAGTAAGAAGAGGAGGAGATGAAGAAGAAGAAGTACAAAAAGTAACTTACCAGGTGACTTGTACTTTATGAAAATAAAATTTGCTTTTACATGGGTTGCTGAACGAATACACGGTGCTTGTTAAACGCATATTAATACGGAAAAGCGCCATGTTGCATGTGCAAAGTATTTATTTTTATAAAATTCACAGACAGACGAGATCGGCTCAACTCAGCTCATAGACTTTTAAAATGTCATTATTATCAAACGTATCTAGCAACTTTGAGCAAAATCCATCTGGCAAATTCCTACATAATCATAGCTGAATACATATTCTGCTTTACATTAAAAACACTTTTTATGTAATTTTGCCTTTGATAGATTATGATGATTATCCTGTTCAAAAATCTTAAACATGAGAATTATCAGGCTAATTCTTAAATTCATAACATTTTGACAATTTGAAATCATTTTAATCTGTCAATTTGCCGATTTACCAGTTAATATTAATAAGCATATTTCTATAGTTAACTGTCGTATTTTGAAGACACGTTAAAAAGAATTTGGCCATAAAGCTTGTCCTTTAAATATAAAACGATTTAAATGACCCTCATCTTGACAAAAGGTCTCAAAACTGGGGCTTCGCAATGTCCCAGGTTTGAGAATGTTTACCAAGATGAATTTCATTTAAATTAATCGATATTTGAAGGTCAAGTTTTCTGGCCAAATTTTAAAAAACGTGTCTTTCCACAGTACTTCTTTAAAGGTTAAATTTAAATAGATCTTTTATATAGCGCAATATTCACTAAATGTGCTCAAAGCGCTTTACAAAGGGTCGACCAACAGCAACACGTAACATGCAGTACAAGACATGACGCCTGTTAGGCGATATTACAATTTTTCGGACAGAGACAACGCTGTTGACGACCAGGTACTCATTTTACACCTGAGTACGGTGAGTAAAGAGTCTTTTCCAAGGACTCAACTATGCGCCGAGCGCGAGGCTCGAAACCAGGACCTTCCGATCCGAAAGCGAGTGTCATACCACTAGACCACATAGCCGCAAAGGTTCCCGTCCAAAAAGATTTTTAAAAATGTTTTATCATCGTTTGGCTGTTTTCCTTGACTGTCGATTGGTTGCTTGATTGGAAAACGGAATAGTTTGAGATAGCTTATCAGCCACTGGTTGGTCTCTTTCATCTGGTTATCCGTCATTGGTTTTCCCCGCAGACTTTTAAGCTAATGGACCTTCCCCAATTTCTATGATAACACATTATGACGGACGATGCCTGGTTTACGATAGATGTAAACACATTTGTCAATGTAAGACGGAATTTAATCTAATGTAAAAGGGTATTCATATTGATAATGAGACTCACTGCCAGTCAGCAATCATAACTGTATTGTTAGTATTATTATATTGATTACCATGAGTATTAGTATTACCATCGTACCATTATTACCATCATATATATAAATTCTATATCATTTAATTCAGTCAATTTAATATAAATTATAGGTTTCGCCAATAATATAGAACACACACTAAAGGTGATGTAAGAGAAATAAATGTAAATTAAACCAATAACATGTGATGGTAATAATGGTAATTTCGTTAGAAATTGATGTACATGGATCATAGAGTGCTCGACAATTAAGGAGTGCGATATTATCTATTATCCCACATTTTAAAAAATATTTCTCTCCTTCAAAATTTGTTGAAGCCGATGCAATGGTTTCTCCGAGGCAGCGCAATATCATATATATCATATATATATATATATATATATATATATATATATATATATATATATATATATATATATAATATGTGGGGGTGGGGTGAGAGGGTGGGTGGGTGGGTGGGTGTGTGCCAATTTTAAAGAGACTTTCATCAGAAAACAGGACAGTGCTCCATTTATTCTAATTCCACTTTAAATGAAATTTTGTCCATTGCAGTCAAGATATTTTGTTCTTTTCAGAAAGCATCGACCATCGACCTCATTGGCGGCACATGCGTCCGTAATCCGTTTTGAACGAACATCGACGAATAGTGAAAGCATGATTGTCAATACCAAGCGTAGCTAGAATAAGACAAAGAGGCAGAAGAAAGAAAGCAGCTTCCTTTATGAATAAAGCTACCACAAGTGCACAAAGCCTCAAAATATCAATCAGGAACATGATCACTGTCTAGATCTGTGTCCGTTTTCATGAACGCGGACTAGCGCTTAGTCCCTGACTTTAGTCATGGACTTGAAAAAATCTCTTATTATGTGAGATGAGTAAGCAAGTCCCAGACCAAGATTACCGCACCTTCGGACTAAGTTTTAGCCAAGTTTTAGTCGGACTTCATCCTGAGTCTGACTAGTTACTATGATAGCGTTGACAGGATAGCAGTTGTTGTGAGATTGAGCGAGCTTCGATTCGGAAGGAAAATACGTGGGTTATGGATGACAAAGGCAAGAAGTGTTCTGTTGCTATTGACACTGGGTTTTTTTTTTTATATGTAGAAAATGTACAGATTGCCGAAAGTACACATTTTTGTGAGTAAAAACTTTTTTTAAATTAGAATTTAATCCGGCTCGCGAGTTGCGAGTGAAACGAGACTCGAAGTCGAAGGGTTCGCTTCAAAGAACAAAGAAATGGATTACAAGTATAATGGAGACAAAAGTTATTCTGCTGGCATTGTAACTGAGTTTTTTTTTGTTCCATTTGTTAGAGTTTCATTGACTTGAATCTAGAATAGACAGTTGATGACAATCAATATCACATGACATCGGTCTCCGACATGTGGCTATGGCAAAATTAAGTTCAAATATGAAACGGACCGAAATATATCTAAACCGGACGTTTTGCTAATTTTCTTTTGGAAATCTTTTGTGTTGAAAAGTATGAAGATTGGTATCTTATCTGTTATTGTGTACTGGAGACCTTGATGCTACAAGCACAAAATAATGGAATTATTCAACAACCTTACAACGCTAACTTCTAGGCAAAACCCCATCTATTCGGAGACATAAGAACCGACTTTTTTAGTTATTGGCTTCGCTCAGTTAAGACTAGAAAGTCTTTTACTAGAGTGGTAAAGAACTAAATCTAGTCTGACTACATAAAAAATTGGCCCTCGTGTTATATGGAACAGTGACATTGTAGTTAACAATAATCAGAATTAGTAAGTTTAGACTTTTGTAGTTAAAGATATTAAACTTATTTTTTATTGAACCCCGGGCAAAGTTTCATATTTGAACGATACATTCAACTTTCGATATATTATTATATTCATATTATCATTCCTGACTGCATTCTGGATCGATACCGGTCCCCTTGCTTATGAAGCAAATACTCTACCAATTGAGCTATCGGGACATACCCCCCCCCCCCCCACCCATCTAATGTATAATCAATCAATAGCCTTATGTGCTCAAACGCAACCACCGTCGTTGCCTACAACTCTGAATGATACTTCAATATTCCGGAAAAATTAGGATTGGCGAGAGGAGGACGTTAGTTGCTATCCCATCAAACCACTCAACAGCATGTTTATAACAGATGGAATTTTGTCGCCTGGGAAACAAGGGAGATTACTCCCATTATGTCGTTATCTGGCCACAAGAATGTGACATCATGTCCAAAATTTATTTAATTTTATAAAGCAATCCCTCAGAGTCCTTCAGAGTCATTAGTGTCATTTTGATTATAATTAATGACACTCCCCAACTAGTTTTATGAAGTTGTAAATAAATAAAAAGAAATCTCATTATCTAATCAAATATTGGAATGATGGTTGGGATTAGGCGAACATGTTTTGAGGAAAGGTGGAAATCTGAAACGGTGTGTGTGTGTGTGTGTGTGTGTGTGTGTGTGTGTGTGTGTGTGTGTGTGAAATAGTTTCAGACAGAGCAGAGGAAAAATACAAACAAAATAACATCCCCCCACACCACCCCCCCCCCCACACACACACACAAAATAATCATCCTGCCTCGACGTCAGATCTAATTACAAGTCAGACGTGGTACCATTACATCGCATCGGTTGTGCGGCTATGTGTGGTCTTGTGGTATGACACTCGCTTTCGGATCGGAAGGTCCTGGGTTCGATCCTCGCTCGGCGCATAGTTGAGTGTTTGGAAAAGGCTCTTTACTCACATTCTCTCACCGTACTCAGGTGTAAAATGAGTACCTGGCCGTCAACAACGTTGTCTCTGTCGGATAAAAAAAATGGAATATCGCCTACCAGGCGTTATGTCTCGTTCTCATATTACGTGTTGCTGTTGGTCAGGGACCCTTTTGTAAAGCGCTTTGAGCACATTTAGTGGAAATTGCTCTATATAAAAGCTCTAGTTATCCGATAGTTGAGGCAATTCAATGCTTATATTCTTCAGAGGAGTACGCGTTTCCGCTATGAACTCTTTTCTGCATCATAACAGCCAAACATTGAACAAAAGTTTTCAGATTTTTTATCTTTCATCATTGCCTGCGTCCTAAGAAAAGATTTTTACAATCTCATTTAACATAGCCATGAAATACTAGACTGGTAAGGAGAGAGTTAAAGTCAATATGTCTTGTTGATCCCAAATATTATTTTCTTGATCTAAGCGTGTTCAATTGATGATGAATAAAGTCAACCTTGCCTTAACCTCGCCTTACCACCTAGTGGAACATCGTCACATTTGTTACGATGCAACCGTCACTTTTCTCATCCAGATTTCATTTCTGTTTTCTATAGCTATAAAAACTTGACATTCTGTAATAGAGTTCGTATAGGGAATGAGATTAGCGGAAGAGTAGCGTCCCTTGATTGGACGTCACCTTACAGAGAGAACGTCAATTTGGTTTTGAAGTGTCTCAAGCCGCTTTCACCGGAAGCGAGGACGAGAGACGCATGCGCACAACCAACATGACGTTCTCTCTAATAACTTTTCCTCCGGTGACGTCACAGACTATGGGTGACGTCCAATCAAGGGACGCCACTCTTCCGCTAATCTCATTCCCTATTGTCGAACAATATTCTGTATAGAATGTGCTTGATGCTTTTCTGTTTGAGTAAGAAATGTCTGTTTTTGTGTTGGGTGGGTGTGAAGTTTTGGGGAAAATTGTGAAAATGGCTGGTAAGGAGAGGGTTAAAGTCAACCAGTCTTTCTTGTCCGCCGGTGTTGGCTTTATGTGCGGCTATGTGGTCTAGTGATATGACACTCGCTTTCGGATCGGAAGATCCTGGGTTCGAGCCTAGCTCGGCGCATAGTTGAGTCCTTGGAGAAGGCTCTTTACTCACATTCTCTCACCGTACTCAGGTGTAAAATGAGTACCTGGCCGTTAACAGCGTTGTCTCTGTCCCAAAAATTTGTAATATCGCCTGACAGGCGTCATGTCTCGTCCTACATGTTATTTGTTGCTGTTGACCAGGGACCCCTTGTAAAGCACTTTGAGCATGTTTAGTGGATATTGCGCTATATAAAAGCTCAATTTTTTAATTTTTTTTTTTTAATTAAGATTCCTCTATTTGTGTTCAAAGAACGTTATGGGGGTCCAAGCAAAACGAACTTAATCTTTATGAATAACGAGGCATGGCGCATGTATGAAAATACACAATTGGCATTGATGACTCGGCGTGAAAGGTTGAGATCAAATCTCTTAATATAAAGATAACTGTAGAGCATCCCCAAGATAAATACTCGTAAAACAGTCGATTCTGTGATGTTTTCGCGAAGAGAGAGAGAGAGAGAGAGAGAGAGAGAGAGAGAGAGAGAGAGAGAGAGAGAGAGAGGCGAGGGGCGGAGGTTCTCTCATCGCTTTTTGTTTTTAATTCCTCATCATTGTTTTTATCTCTCTCACCATTTTTGCGTAATTTTCTGTCCTCTATGGAAGGTCAAGGTCGGTACAATGTGTTTCCACTTGTGTATATTTTTAATGTACTGTTTCCATTTACCGATTCACATTACCCTGCGTATTTTCTTTACTTTTCGAATGTTGGTTTGGATTAATCTGGATATAATTACAGGTCTGGAAGTTTCCGTTCTGATTCGCCTAAGATCACCGGAATCGCATCACTGTTTACCTTCTTATTTCTATGTAAAAATGGAAACATCATAATGCTGTATCATCTTAGAGAGGTTTTGTATTGTTGTGATAGAATACCCGCATTTGACGTTTATGTCCATGGTTCGAGTCGCATTGCAAAATGGCAAAAAATTGAGTCATTGAAAAAGGCTCTTTAGTCATATTCCTTCTCTGTACTCGTCATGTGTGAAATCAATTGATGGTTGACCTCTTGTCACTACACCTGTCAAGCTATTGACACGGATGCCTTTTAACTGTCATCTTATAGTATGAGTCTTCAGTTCTTCAATCAACGTCCAGTGTATACACTTCTGAAAATTAGTCGGTTATCGTCTATTTTGTTAAAACTAGTGGAATGAACATTTAATTGTTTTATTTTTGACTCGACAATTTAAAATAAAGTATATTTTGACCCTGAAATCAACCATTGACCGTGAACCGAAGACCCATGGCCGTGCTTGCCTGTCACCCAGAGTAAACAACACACAGATCCCGACATCACTCATAATTATAACACAGATGCATCATCTCGTCAGGTTTTGCGATGCATTTGCTTTATCAGTGTGTCAAAATATTGTGACAAATATACTCACTAATTGGGCCTGACCTATTTGTGTGTTTGTCATGTACTAAGGGTATCTCAGGTCTTTTCATACGGGAAATAAATAGTCAAGGGGACGAAATGGGGTAAATGGCAAGAAATATTCTGATTGGCTAATGCTTAGTGACGGGCAAACCATCAATTCCTGGCCAGTAAGAGCGTTGTCTCTGTCGGAATGAAAAATAGTGATAGCTCCTAACAGGCATCATGTTTTGTTCTATATGCTCAAAGTCGTAGGCTTCAGACCCTTTTTCAAACTCTTTAAACAAATCTAGTGGCTCGTGCTCTCTATTCGAAGACACTAAACAGTTTAAGCTTTTGTATAGGCAATGTCTTCTAAACGTGCTAAAAGCGCTTTACAAGGGGCCAATAGCCAACAGCAATACTTAGTATTCAGGACGAGACATGACGCCTGTTAGGCAATATTACTATCTTTTCCAACAGATACAACTCGGATAACAGTCAGGTACTCATTGTACACCTGAGTACAATGGAGAATATGGCTAAAGAGCCGTTTCCAAGGACTCAACCATGCGCGGCTCACAGTGGTACTCAAACCCAGGACCTTCCGATTGGATGGCGAGTGTCATACCACACGACACATAGCCTGGTACTCAAACCCAGGACCTTCCGATTGGATGGCGAGTGTCCTGTAAAGGATTAATAACCGATATTTTTATTTTGAAATGTTATTGATTATAAAAATGATTAATTGTATTATGTGGCTAAATCCAAATTTCTTTATTTTTCAAATTTTGACTAGAAAAGTTTTACTTTAAATCTGGATCGATCAGAATAAACCACAACTTATTATTTTTCTTATAAGGTCAGATTTGAGAAATATGTTTATACATTTTTATGTATGCCACGTCTGTAAAAGAATTTCCATTCTTTTGTATGAATAAAGTATATATTATTATTATTATTATTATTATTATTATTATTATTATTATTATTATTATTATTATTATTATTATTATTATTATTATTGTTAATTTTAGCTGTCATTTTAACCAGTCAACTAACTTCGTCACTCAGGAAAGACAATATTTATGGCCAGAAAAATCGTCCTTCAAATATCGATCCATTTAAATGACCCTCATATTGGCAAAAACTCCTCGCGAGGTCCCAGGTCTAAGAGTTGGAGACGATTTTTCCCATTTTAATGCATGTTTTTCCAGAGAATAGCAGTTTACATGCCAATCGGTCGATAATACGCTTCAACAGTTGTGACGTCACTTCCCTCGTAATGACGCATGGTAACTTAGTAACTGGCTCTAAACTATCGGAACAATGACGGACGCCCTTATGAAATATTTATCCGACAAGTATAAAAGCGTATCCAGAGGAAGAAAATAATTACAAGACATATGAAAAGTTCTAGCCAGCATGAAGAATAAAAAGTACTGATTTTCTTTGTTTAGAACCACGATGGCCGCCGTTGCTGGGCGACGTGACATTAGACCATTGAATCCGATTGAAGAGAAAGTTTTCTGGCCAAAACTAAACAAAAGCGTTTTGTAAAAGTACGACAGACCGTGTTACTGTGACCACCTAATGTTCTAACAACACTTCATTGTAGTACGACAGACCGTGTTACTGTGACCACCTAATCTGTTACTAAACACACTTCATTGTAGTACGACAGACCGTGTTACTGTGACCACCTAATGTTCTAACAACACTTCATTGTAGTACGACAGACCGTGTTACTGTGACCACCTAATGTTCTAACAACACTTCATTGTAGTACGACAGACCGTGTTACTGTGACCACCTAATGTTCTAACAACACTTCATTGTAGTACGACAGACCGTGTTACTGTGACCACCTAATGTTCTAACAACACTTCATTGTAGTACGACAGACCGTGTTACTGTGACCACCTAATGTTCTAACAACACTTCATTGTAGTACGACAGACCGTGTTACTGTGACCACCTAATGTTCTAACAACACTTCATTGTAGTACGACAGACCGTGTTACTGTGACCACCTAATGTTCTAACAACACTTCATTGTAGTACGACAGACCGTGTTACTGTGACCACCTAATGTTCTAACAACACTTCATTGTAGTACGACAGACCGTGTTACTGTGACCACCTAATGTTCTAACAACACTTCATTGTAGTACGACAGACCGTGTTACTGTGACCACCTAATGTTCTAACAACACTTCATTGTAGTACGACAGACCGTGTTACTGTGACCACCTAATGTTCTAACAACACTTCATTGTAGTACGACAGACCGTGTTACTGTGACCACCTAATGTTCTAACAACACTTCATTGTAGTACGACAGACCGTGTTACTGTGACCACCTAATGTTCTAACAACACTTCATTGTAGTACGACAGACCGTGTTACTGTGACCACCTAATGTTCTAACAACACTTCATTGTAGTACGACAGACCGTGTTACTGTGACCACCTAATGTTCTAACAACACTTCATTGTAGTACGACAGACCGTGTTACTGTGACCACCTAATGTTCTAACAACACTTCATTGTAGTACGACAGACCGTGTTACTGTGACCACCTAATGTTCTAACAACACTTCATTGTAGTACGACAGACCGTGTTACTGTGACCACCTAATGTTCTAACAACACTTCATTGTAGTACGACAGACCGTGTTACTGTGACCACCTAATGTTCTAACAACACTTCATTGTAGTACGACAGACCGTGTTACTGTGACCACCTAATGTTCTAACAACACTTCATTTATCCCCCCCCCCCCATCAATCAGAACCTTAAAAAATCGAGACGACGATGTCATCATAATATGTCTACTCAACAGCATGTCTATAACAAATAAATGTGTGTTGTCATGGGAACAGGGGAGATTAATCCGCTTTGATTGTTATTTAGTTATACACGTGCCTGGCTACGTATCTGAAATTATTGGAGGTTTTGATGGCTGATTTAATGTGTCTGGATCGTAATCATTAGTTATCATATTATTTGTATCTACCCAGTCTTATAAAACTATCAGGCCCCCGAATCTGGAATTTATCCCGCTGTCTGTGTAGTCGGACATCTCTTGATTTAAAAAAAAAAACAAAGAAAAATTGGCGTAATAATGCATTAATTCAGAAAAGTGAGTGGAGCAGGCACTTATGTTGGTAACAACAAGAGATGAAGTGAGTAGAAAAGTGCCAGAAGACAATAGAGAATAAAAAAGTTTTCGCGGCGGTGATGGGGTTTGAACCCGCGACCTTATCATTCCGCGTAATCAGCTACTGGGTGTTTGTAGAACGTCAGATAATATTAATATTCCACTTTACGTGTATTTATTGTCCCAGCCGGCAAAGCTATGGGCTTGGTGTGTGCTTATTTACACGTCTGATTACCGAGATTGTTATGGGTCATTGTAATAGGAGCCATCTATTATCATGTTTTCGTCCATCCGAGTCATCAATCACGTGATGTGTTGCTGTCCAACGATTGGACAATTCTGAACAAATGCAAACACGCTGCTTTGTTTATGAAAGTTGTAAACATTCCCATGTGTCAAGCTGAACACAATGACCAATCATAAAGTTAGATAGTTCAAAATCTATGAACACTTTTCACTATGTAGGTCACTTTGAGCACATTTTGGAATGTGACCAATGACCTCGAGCACATGGAAAGTTAATATAGATCATGCCCATTGTAGTGGAAACTCTCTCAAACCAAAGCAAAACATTGCCCATTACAACAATATTATTAAAGCAAGTCCGGAAGTACTTATCGGACCTGTAAATATGTGCTCGTATTACGGGACTCTCTTAAATGCCTGTGTTAGTTTTTCATGTTTTGGGTGGAGGGGCGGTGGTTTGTTTTGTATTTACCTTACGATGATACTTATTTTCTCGTATATCAAAAATTGAAAATTAAAATTCCCTTTATTCATCCCATAGGGGAGATTTGTCTTTAGGGTCTATTCCAAGGGAAGACTTGAATAATCCTGGCGTCAGCCGCAGTGCAGCGCCGCAAATTGAGCTAGGGCGAAGTGACTTGCTCAAGGCCACACAACGCGACGGCGGGTGATGGAACTCGGTACCTTCCGGTTACGAAGCAAAGACCGTACTGCTGAGCCACGCTGCCCATATAGTATAGTATAGTATAGTATAGTATAGTATAGTATAGTATAGTATAGTATAGTATAGTATAGTATAGTATAGTATAGTATAGTATAGTATAGTATAGTATAGTATAGTATAGTATAGTATAGTATAGTATAGTATAGTATAGTATAGTATAGTATAGTGTATAGTATAGTATAGTATAGTATAGTATAGTATAGTATCGTATCGTATAGTATAGTATAGTATAGTATAGTATAGTATAGTATAGTATAGTATAGTATAGTATAGTATAGTATAGTATAGTATAGTATAGTATAGTATAGTATAGTATAGTATAGTATAGTATAGTATAGTATAGTATGGTATGGTATAGTATAGTATAGTATAGTATAGTATAGTATAGTATAGTATGGTATGGTATAGTATAGTATAGTATGGTATGGTATAGTATGGTATAGTATAGTATAGTATAGTATAGTATAGTATAGTATAGTAGTATTAGTATAGTATAGTTAGTAGTATAGTATAGTATAGTATAGTATAGTATAGTATAGTATAGTATAGTATAGTATTAGTATTAGTATAGTATAGTATAGTATAGTATAGTATAGTATAGTATAGTATAGTATAGTATAGTATAGTATAGTATAGTATAGTATAGTATAGTATAGTATAGTATAGTATAGTATAGTATAGTATAGTATAGTTTATAGTTAGTATAGTTAGTATAGTTAGTTAGTATAGTATAGTTATAGTATAGTATAGTTAGTATAGTATAGTATAGTTAGTATAGTATAGTATAGTATAGTATAGTATAGTATAGTTAGTATAGTATAGTATAGTTAGTATAGTATCAGTCTTTTTTAAAGTGATAAGGATTTTGTTTTGTTGTTCAAATCGACGTCATATACATTTGGATACTGGTACACGTAGCTGATCAATTCAATAGGGACGAAAACGCAAGCCGTCAGCCACGCCTTCCACTTGTCTGGTTTCGAAATCCTTGGAAGTGTGTATGTAACCAGTCCTTCAGAGGAATGATAATGAATAGATTACATATGGAATCATAAAGTGGCATAACGTTTTCAATTGTAGGCTGTATTGGCTGATTCAAAGGATTACTGGACGTAAAAGAGGAAGGATGGAAGTTTTCATTAACGTACAGCAATATATATATATATATATATATATATATATATATAGAGAGAGAGAGAGAGAGAGAGAGAGAGAGAGAGAGAAAGAGAGAGAGAGAGAGAGAGAGAGAGAAATAGTTAGTTAGATAGATAGATAGATAGATAGATAGATAGAGAGAGAGAGAGAGAGAGAGAGAGAAAGAGAGAGAGAGAGAGAGAAATAGTTAGTTAGATAGATAGATAGATAGATAGATAGATAGAGAGAGAGAGAGAGAGAGAGAGAAAGAGAGAGAGAGAGAGAAATAGTTAGTTAGATAGATAGATAGATAGATAGATAGATAGATAGATAGATAGATAGATAGTGAGAGAGAGAGAGAGAGAGATTAGAAAATAAGATGAAATGACTCAGAACCTTGAAAATCATCTAAACAATGTATGTATTCAGTTCTCCGGAAGGGTAATATTACTTTTCCAATAAGAACAGAAATAGTTTTTTTTTACATAACGATTTTCCCCCAATGTATTTGCCATTTGTGTTGTTTGTTGTTCCATTGACAAATTCGTGAAATGCGAATATATGTTTTTAACATACGAATGTGCAATTAAACCCGCTTTACTTTGTAGATAAATTTATCTTCTTGTAGGAGATGGTATTAAACTGTCGCGCAAAATAACCATGGTGTTTGAAATAGATATGCATCACAACTATGGATTACGAAATCGGAAAAAATTGAAGGTGTTTCTTTCTAAATTGGTTCATGTAAGATGTCTTTCCAAATTGTATCTGTATGCATAAATTGGTGCATAAATGTTGGTGTCACCAGCAATAAATTTTGCATTTAGAATAAATAGTATCAGGTAGATCATTAATATAAATAATGAACAGTAAAGGATCAAGTACACTGGCCTGAGGGACACCGCTAGTTGCATCTTTGAAATCAGAAAATAAACTTTCATCCATGACAACCTGTTGTGTACGACCAGTTAAAAAGGATATCTTCTTCTTCTTCTTCTTCTTCTTCTTCTTCTTCTTCTTCTTCTTCTTCTTCTTCTTCTTCGTTCCTCTGATGGACATCTATGGCTGCAGTCCGATATCTGCTATGAAGTCTGTGGTCCGCTTTAGGTCCTCAGCCTCACCATAGAGTTTTGTGTTGAGTGTTGTAGGGGTGACCCAGTGGTTCGAATGTTGCACGTTGTATAATGGATATAATCTAGACTTAAATACGTTGGTGATAGGTCTCGATTGAAATTCGGACCCCACTACAAGATTATCAGGTCTGAGAGGATTTGGAAGACGAGGGTCGTTTAAATCGCTCGAAATTTAAAGGACGAGTTTTCTGGCCAAATTTTTAAATACACGAGTTTCCAGACTTAATTGGTTAAAAGTTTATCTTAAAATTTGTACCAGATGTATTGATTTTGATTGGTTAAAATTCTGTATCTACGAGTAATTAACCACCTGTGGAAATCATTATCTCGTTTTTAGATTTCTGCTAAATTTCGTGATATGCAGCCATGTTGGATTTAATGTTACGAGTTAAACTACAGTAAACTATTTATTTAAACCCTTTGTTAGTCTTTGTTGGTGATGCAATGCATTCCTTCTCACATTATATTGTTCGGGTTCTCTTTTGATATACATAATATATCGGTTTTTAACCCAAGGGTTCTTTTTGTATATAATTAAACGAAGACGGAAAGATGTCCGACACAAACCCCCTTCCTGAATACCCCAACTTACAAAAAATAACACAATAACAAACTACTTCATTTTTTAACTTGAGATTTTTATATAGCGCAATATCCACTAAACCAACAAAAACTATGCGTAACCTCTAACGTATATAGTCTGGTTAATACAGTTTAGTGAGAATTACTTATAAACATGGATGCCAAAAAACAATAACAAAGACCTGAGTGACGTCATCTTCGTTATATATATATATATATATATATATATATATATATATATATATAAACACATACACGCATACACACACACACACACACACACACACACACACACACACAAAACGCCAATGGCAGCAGATAAGTGTTGAACGTTTGTCGTGTTGTGATCGTCAGGATAGGAAACAATACACATTGAGTAGTTGAGACACATTTAATCAACGTAAGTGGTGAGTAAGACCAAAATGGATGGACGTCTCAAAGACAAGGCAGGCATAAGACAGAATGGGAATTCACTGGCATGTGCTGGGTCATGACCTCAGGAGTGACGTGTGTGGCGTGGAAATTACAGATAGTCGTTTTCATGACTGGAAACGTTTCAAAAGGAATGCTATACTTATACTGGAAGCTGCTGTGGAGTATAAATGCAATTGAACAGAAAAAAAAATTTGATCCCTTCAAGAAAAAAACAAAATAAGTGTTTAAAAGATATTGTTAAAAAAAATTGAGCTTTTATATAGCACAATATCAACTAAACGTGCGAAGTCCGAGGTTGAGAGTTTTTGCCGAGATGATGGTCATTTAAATCGATCGATATTTGAAGGACGAGTTTTCTGGCCATATTTTTAAATACGGGTTTTTCCAAAATACGGCAGAGGTGTTTAAAGATATTGTAATTTTATTTGTTGAATACCGACCACATCGCTTCTCTCTATCTCTCTCTCTCTCTCTCTCTCTCTCTCTCTCTCTCTCTCTCTCTCTTTCTCTCTCTCTCTCTCTCTCTCTCTATCTATCTATCTATCTATATATCTCTCTCGCTCTCTCTCTATCTCTATCTCTATCTCTCTCTTTCTCTCTCTGTCTTTCTCTCTCTCTCTTTCTCTCTTTCTCTCTCCCTCTCTCTCTCTCTCTCTCTCTCTCTCTCTCTCTCTATCTATATATCTCTCTCGCTCTCTCTCTATCTCTATCTCTCTCTTTCTCTCTCTTTCTTTCTCTCTCTCTTTCTCTCTTTCTCTCTCCCTCTCTCTCTCTCTCTCTCTCTCTCTCTCTGAGAGTTTTTGCCGAGATAAGGGTCATTTTAATCGATCGATCTTTAAAAGACGAGTTTTCTGGCCTTATTTTTAAATACGTGTTTTTCCAAAGTACGGCGGTTAATGGTTAATGTTAATATTATACTGGTATAGATAGAACGAAATTGACGTCACTCAGCTCTTTGTTGTTGTTTTTTGCCATCCGCGTTTATGAGTATGCGCTTGGCTAAGAAGCTCATAACATTGCCATCCGGAAGTATAACGGACCAACACACAAAACTATGTGTATCCATGAACGGTTATAGTCAGATTAATACAGTTCAGTGAGCATTACTCATAAACGCGGATGACAAAAAAAAAAAACAATAACAAAGACCTGAGTGGCGTCATCTTCGAACTATTTATATAAACTTTTTTATGTCTTTATCTTACACCAGTGCCTGCTCCTTCCCTCAGACGTTATCGATTACTCTAAAATGATTACACAATTCAGTCATTACTTACAAACCAGCTGACCTTATGAATCATAGCATAACAGATATCCTACTCATAACTTATCAATATTTAGAGTGCTGTCCTGACTTGACAAAACGCTTTATTTTACATTTTGGTCAGCGTTCGCTTTTTATTTCAAATATCGATGAGATTAGATAATCCCCAACATGGCAAAAGTCTTATTTCTTAGACGTTTTTGATGTCTCAGGTTTTTGATTTTATTAAAAGGTTAAATGTAAATGTTGCTGCTGGAAGCTCGAAGACATAAATAATAATGTGAAATTGAATGTAAGCTTCAATTAATTACGAAAACAGATAGAATGGACGTTTCGGGTTTCACCTTTATCAAAAAAACAGGATGAATCATCTTAACAACGCCACGTCATCCTGCGTCTTGATAAACTGGAAACCCGAAACGTCCATTCTATCTGTTTTCGTAATTAAATTGAAGCTTACAATCAATTTCACATTGTTATTTATTAAAAAGTTAAAAGTCATCTAAATTTATCGAGACAACGAGAGTAAATCCTATTTAGTCAAAAGGATGAAATATTTTTTTTTTCAGTTTGCAAGATGGATCAATCAAAATTGGCCATTGTTGTATCGTTTAAAGTGGAGCTCGGATAGCACTCGCTTCGCACGCAAAGGAACCGAGATCGATCCAGAGTGAAGTCTTATTTTTATGAGCCCTCTGTCCAGCCAGCAGTGATTGGTTAGCTGGGTCTGTTAGATGTATGGTGGAATGTACTTAACGATAGACTAGCCTCCTATCAAAGGGTAGCAAGCAATTACTATTGTCCGCTTACCGTTATAGATTCCAGGATACACTCTGGCTCCATTGGCCTAATGGCCCTGCATGACTACTAGTAGTAATACTACGTTTAAAAGTCATTTTGTTACTCTTAACTCACTCAACTCTAACACCGACTATATCCGTAGTTTACCCGGATTACTTTTACTCCATGCCTATTTATTCCATTTTCCGAGACACATCACAGGCATAGTATCAACACTAATGTTTTTAGTTTTTACATGTTAATGATAGTTGAATAAAACTATCTATGTACATGCTCATTTTTAATACATTTTTTTCCAATTTTGAAAAATAGCAAAATTCTCTAGGATTGAGTGAGTTAATATGTATTACTGTACTCGCGGGATCCAAGCACGGCGAATTCCAGCACGCTCTGCAAATCGGCGCGGCTGGAGCTGGTGACGGATTTTAATCTACAATGGGTATGATCTATATTAACTTTCCATGTGCTCGAGGTTATTGGTCACATTGCAAAATGTGCTCAAAGTGACCTACATAGTGAAAAGTGTTCACACATTTTGAATTATCTAACATTACGATTGGTCATTGTGTTCAGCTTGACAACATGGGTATGTTTACAACTTTCATATACAAAGAAACGTCCGATCGTCAGACAGCAACAAATCACGTGATTGATGACTCGGTTGGACAAAAACATGAGTATAGATAGTATGCGCTTGGCCAAGAAGCTCATAACATTGCCATCCGGAAGTATAACGGACCAACACACAAACTCTGTGTAACCATGAACTTTTATAGTCTGGTTAATACAGTTTAGTGAGAATCACTCACAAACGCGGATGGCAAAATACAATAACAAAGGCTTGAGTGCCGTCATCTTCGTTCTATCTATAGATCGCTCCCATTTAGTCGTTACTTCCATGAGCATCGGATGCACGCTTACCCACGTCTCCCGAAAGCGTGTTAGAATCCAGCAATTATTGTATAGATAGTATGCAGATGACGTCATTCAGGCCTTTGTTATTGTTTTTGCCATCCGCGTTTGTGAGTTGTTCTCACTAAACTGTATAGATAGAATGCGCTTGGCCGAGAAGTCACAACATTGCCATCCGGAAGTATAACGGACCAACACACAAACTCTGTGTAACCATGAACTTTTATAGTCTGGTTAATACAGTGTAGTGAGAACAACTCACAAACGCGGCTGGCAAAAACAATAACAAAGGCCTGAGTGACGTCATCTGCATACTATCTATTAAACAGACTACAAAAGTTCATGGTTACACAGAGTTTGTGTGTTGGTCAGTTATACTTCCGGATGGCAATGTTGTGAACTCCTTGGCCAAGCGCATTCTATCTATAGATAGTTCGAAGATGACGTCACTCAGGTCTTTGTTATTGTTTTTGCCATCCGCGTGTAATGCTCACTGAACTGTATTAACCCGACTATAAACGTTAATGGATACACACAGTTTTGTGTGTTGGTCCGTTATACTTCCGGATGGCAATGTTATGAGCTTCTTAGCCAAGCGCATACTATCGTGGCCTTCGTAAAGTTATGGCCTGATACTGACCAAATAATGACGTCAAAATGCCAGTCTTTTGCCACAAAAGAAAACAAATCGTGAGTTCTATTCAATAGTTGTCTCTCTCTCTCTCTCTCTCTCTCTCTCTCTCTCTCTCTCTCTCTCTCTCTCTCTCTCTCTGTGGCATATCACTTGGACGTAGCCTCCCACACAGTCCTTCAATAGTTCAACAAATGAAATAACTTGTTTCCATGAGCTCTACTAACGACAACTCACTAGGCGATGCAAAAACCAAATAATGACGTCAAACTGCCAGTCCTTTTGGATTTCAGTATCAGGCGATGGCGATGACATAACGATGGCTACGATCCTATCTATAGATAGAATGCGCTTGGCCAAGGAGTTCACAACATTGCCATCCGGAAGTATAACGAACCAACACACAAACTCTGTGTAATCATGAACGTTTATAGTCTAGTTAATACAGTTTAGTGAGAACAACTCACAAACGCGGATGGCAAAAACCATAACAAAGGCCTGAGTGACGTCATCTTCAAACTATCTATAGATAGTTCGAAGATGACGTCACTCGGGTATTTGTTATTGTTTTTTGCCATCCGCGTTTATGACTAATGCTCAATGAACTGTATTAACTCGACTATAAACGTTCATAGATACACACAGTTTTGTGTGTTGGTTCGTTATACTTCCGGATGGCAATGTTATGAGCTTCTTAGCCAAGCGCATTATATCTATATAAAGGAGAAGGCACTCTATTGTATATGCAGTAAAGGTTTGTTTGTTTTTCTCCTGAAATTTTTGTTAAAAATGGACATTACAAAATGACACAATTTCTCTATTTATTTGGTCTAAAAATTGACAGCATTATTTATTGTTTACTGCAAGGTCTTTGAGAAGCATATTTGTAATCAATTGGCGAGGTCCTAGGTTTGAGAGTTTTCCAAGATGAGGGTCATTTAAATGGATCGGTATTTAAAGGGTGAATTTTCTCGCCAAACTTGTAAAATATGTGTTTTTACAGAGTACGACATATAGATATAACAAAGTTGACGTCACTCTGGTCTTTGTTATTGTTTTTTGCCATCCGCGTTTATGAGTAATTTTCAATAAACTATATTAACCAGACTATAAACGTTTCAGGTTACACAGAGTTTTGTGTGTTGGTCCGTTATACTTCCGGATGGCAATGTTGTGAACTTCTTAGCCAAGCGCATACTATCTCTAACTGGTTAATACCACAAGGCTGAACATCTTCCCTCCTCTCATCCCCCCCCCCCTCCCACTCCCCCTCATCATTGTGGACCAATCACCAACCACAATCATTACCACAGCAACCGGACTCCCGATGATAATCACCCTAACGATTGGCAGGCAGGAGACGACAACAACAGCGTGGGTCACCCAATTTATTTACTAATCGCATTCCGTGGGGTACACGCTCACCCATGCACACGACATACAAGGACTGGCGAACAGATACATTCGCCCTTACTCACTAACACACACACACACACACACACTCACACACACACATACGTACATACAACAAAACCACACTAACACACAACAACACAACACCTAAACACACAGACACACACACAAATACACTCAGATACACACATATTTCTGACTTTGTCTGGGGAAAAAAACCCTATTTACCATATCATCCAGAAAGCTCATCCTTCAATTATCCATCTATTAAAATGACCCTTTTCCTGCCAAAAACTCTCAAACCTGTAAGTTTACGGAAGTTTCAGGCTTGATAGTTTTTGACAAGATGAGGGTCACTGTAATCAACCGATATTTGAAGGACGAGTTTTCTGGCCAAAATACTAGATAGTTGTTTTGGGTTTTTTTTTCCTTCATTTCAGAGTACGCACACAAAACAGCCCAAAAGATGTGATCGGATTTTCCCATTGGTTACACTTCAGGACAGCGCCAAACAAGATAAGCACCGATCGGTAATCACCGGAGGCCATCTCAAGAGAGAGGGAAAGAACTCCAAGATTTACCTCCCATATCAAGTAGACCAAAGCCCAGTCTTAAATAAACTTGCGTTGCTGTTGGCTTGTGTGAGCACGATTGTGTATTGTGACATATAATGTATATATATATATATATATATATATATATATATATATATAGAGAGAGAGAGAGAGAGAGAGAGAGAGAGAGAGAGAGATAAATATATATTATATATATTTATCAATATGTATATATATATATACGGGGGGCGAAGTGGCCTAGTGGTTAAGGCATTGCACTGTGGCCCGGATGACCCGGGTTCGAGCCCCGCTTCAGGCACTTTCGGTTTTTTTCCTTGAGCAAGATTATTAATCCCCAATTTGCTCACTTGGACAACATGGGTGATTCCTGTTGACATCAGACATCATGTTTGATGAGTTATCTATATTCCTTCGTGGAATGCCTAGGCGACGATGTCTTATGATTTTAAATATGTTATATATATATATATATATATATATATATATATATATATATATATATATATATATGTAGATAGATAGATAGATATATTATATGTCCCAATACACTATCGTGCTCACAAACCAACAGCAGCTACACTTAACAACTAAGACGGAATGTGACATCTGTAAGGCAATATTACATTTTTTGTCGACAGAGACAATACTGTTACCGGCCACATCCACATTTTTTGCCTGAGTGTGGTGAGAGAATGTAAGTGAAGAGCCTTTCCCAAGGACTCAACATTGCATCGCCCAGAGTGGGACTCGAACAGGGACCTACTGGCCATTAAACGAGTGTCATACCACAAGACCACGAAGACGGACTCGTTCGTCTAAGTCCTTATTGGACTCCTGTCTGAGATAGTCTGAGATAGTGCAAAGTAATCTGTAATGTAACGTGAATGCGTTTATCACAGATTATGTCCCTTAGTTGAGTCCAACACACTGAACACTATTAACCAGAGCTTAAAACTAGAGCTTTTATATAGCGCAATATCCACTAAATGTGCTCAAAGCGCTTTACAAGGGGTCCCTGACCAACAGCAACACAGAACATGTAGGAAGAGACAGACGCCTGTTATGCAATATTACATTTTTTTCCGACAGAGTGAACGCTGTTAACGGCCATTTACTCGTTTTACACCTGAGCACGATGAGAGAATGCGAGTAAAGAGCCTTTTCCAAGGGCTCAACTATGCGCCGAGTGAGGCTCGAACCCATGATCTTTCGATCCGAAAGCGAGTGTCATACCATAAGACCACATTAAGATGACAACACACATGTAAACATTATATTGTTTCAGCGCTCGATGGTTTATAAGAGTGAAAAAAGTCCTCATAAAATCACACAATTCAATTAAACAACAGAAACCAGAGACTAAAATGAAATAATGGACACGTGAAACTGAGGTTCTCCTTACGTATTTGGGTGTTCAATGTCAAGTTGGTAAATATGGCATTTGAGAATTGATAGTATCTATGTGTTTAAATACAACACCATTTCTGCCGCTATCTAAATCAATCGTGCAAATTCCCACAAAAAAAATATTTTCTGAGAGAATTTAGTGAGAAGACACCACACAACTGAATATAGAAAACCCGTGCCAAATTTCAATTGTATTACATTCAAACATTATAAGCGAGAGGGTGTTTGTTTACCGACCTGATACGACCTCACATAGATATGCATCGTCTGCTCTTAAAACCCTAAAGCCACTTGGATGATTCGCGTTTCTTATATCTATCGCTGTCTCCTCTACAACTCGAGGAAGTCCGGTGTAGAAAGGTCTTTGTAATAAGTGATGGTTCGCCCTGTAACTAAGAATTAACCAATCAGAATAGAATTTTGGACACCAATGACATAGAATGAGAATCAGGACTAGACATTTTATCTTTCCAGTGTGTCATTATTGATAACAGCGGTTGGGAAATTAGTCCCGAAAAGTTTCTCTCTCTCTCTCTCTCTCTCTCTCTCTCTCTCTCTCTCTCTCTCTCTCTCTCTCTCTTTATCCATTATGATTTTTCGATACAATGAAGAGGATACTTACCTAACCATCTATCTATTCCTTCATCCACATTAGACACGCGGCTTGTTGCTGTGCAACTTTCTCAACTGTTGGATCTTCCGTCTTAGGATACATAATTTGAATATAAAAATTGACAAAGTGAATAACAGTAAAGCTGTTTAATTTTTCTATAGTTGTAGACATTTCATGATGCAGGTCAATAATTCTGTTGCCGCATTATGCGGCCGAAGTTTGGTGCTATTAAGAAAGAAAAACAAGCTGTACTGATGCCATGCGTTTTAGTAAAATGCCCCAAGAATCTGCCCACCAAATCAGACGTATTTTTAACACATCGATAAAGGAATTGTTATGCGACACTTGGCGACATTTCTTCACTTGTCTGTTGCTAAAACTGTCATTGATGGCCAGGATATGTGCGTTGTTTGTTTCGGGTGATAAGTAAGTACTTCAGGTGGTTTTGGGTCATCGGTTATCGGGTGATATCAGGTGCAAAAATAGACATTATTTTAGATTTTCGAGTCAAAAGTAAAATAAATGAAATGTTTATTCGACTGGTTTTTATAAGATATACGATAATCAGCTTCAACAGTCGTAACGTCACTTTCCTCGTAATGACGCATTGTAACTTAGCAAATGGTTCTAATCTATCGGAATAATGGCGGACGCCCTTATGAAATACTTCTCCGACGAGCATAAAAGTGTATCCAGAGGAGAAAAACATACATCTGATCATGTTTTGTCTTTTATACATAATGATCACATGACATGTGAAAAAGTTCACATCAGACTATTGAAACCTATCGACGTGATGTTCAAAACTGTAAGCAAAAGTGTATGTGTGTTGATTGGATAACCCGAGACTCATACTAAAAGATAATTATTGTAAAATAGGCATCCGTGTCAATGGCTTGCAGGGGCCAGGAATAGCAACAAGACGTCACATGACCATCAAAGTCGAAGAAATGTTGTGACGTCACACCTTCTACTTTTCAGGTTTCTAAATCCTTGGAAGTGTGTATGTAATCAGTCCTAAAGAGGACTAATAACGAATATGTAACATAATTAATCATAAGATGGCAATACTATGTATTTTACCAGCAGGATATATAGGCAGA
Source organism: Berghia stephanieae (assembly GCF_034508935.2). Classification (NCBI taxonomy): domain Eukaryota; kingdom Metazoa; phylum Mollusca; class Gastropoda; order Nudibranchia; family Aeolidiidae; genus Berghia; species Berghia stephanieae. The sequence goes on along the minus strand of NC_088362.1, from coordinate 108,142,784 downwards.
TTCTAAGAATGACGGGACGGAAAAAGGTGAGGACGGATGGTCTTTATTGACGACCAGCATTTATTTAGATTAGAAAACAAGATGCCATCACTGTGATACCAAAATATTATTTACACAAGGTAGGTATTCAGTTTTACAATTCCAATGAAATAGGAACCAGTTTCTTTTGACATGACACTTTTCTTCCCGATTGCTAAAAAGTCTAACCAAAGGTAAAAGTTATGGTGTTTTGTCAGTATAAAAGGAACGAATTTGACGTCACTCAGCCCTTTGTTATTGTTTTTAGTCAGCCATTTTATGAGTACTTCCCTATCAATCTAATAATAATACTATAAACTTTAAAGGTTACACATAGTCTACAACGAATACAAACGTTAAATACGGCTGGCGGATAATATGAGATTTTTAACTTAACGCATAGCATCAATTTGGCAGAGTGGTGCTGGAAATCGACGGGTGAGCACAGTAGCTCGATGCACGTGTGGGCGGGCGGGAATCGAGTGAGAGAGCGGACGAGAGGTGCCAGGCGGGTGGATGGCTGGGGGGTGGGAAGCGATCAGGTTTGAGAATGGTGATTTGGGAAGCGACGGGTGAGCAAGTGGGAATTCTCGTGTATCGATACATTGTTGTGAGTCGTTTAAAGGAGTTGACATCAATAACAAGGACGCGATTCTTATTAAACTGTACACATCTTTGTGGTGCGACGGTGGAAAGAAATTGGGGCACTTCATCATCAACAGTGTTTATGTGATTTGTTGTGAATGGGATAAGTGGTCTTGGTTTTGTGATTTGAACTTCTTCTGTAAGAACTTTTAGGGGTATTTTAATCTGAGCTGAGGATTTTTGTCCAAAACCATTTTCTTAATCATCATCATCATCATCATCATCATCATCATCATCATCATCATCATCATCATCATCATCATTCATCATCATTTCTCTTCTCTTCTTCTTCTCTTCTTTCTTCTTCTTCTTCTTCTTCTCTTCTTCTTCTTCTTCTTTCTTCTTCTTCTTCTTCTTCTTCTTCTTCTTCTTCTTCTTCTTCTTCTTCTCCTCTATCTTCTTCTTCTTCTAACTACTACTACTACTACTACTATACTACTTCTATACTACTACACACTACTATACTACTACTACTACTACTACTACTACTACTACTACTACTACTACTACTACTACTACTACTACTACTACTACTACTACTACACAACTACTACTACTACTAACTACTACTATACTATACTAAACTACTTACTACAACACTACTACATACTACTACTCACTATACTACTACACTACTACTACTACTACTAACTACTACTACTACTACTACTACTACTACTACTACTACTACTACTACTACTACTACTACTACTACTACTATATACTACTACTACAACTGCTACTACTTTTTCTTCCTCTACTACTTCTTCTTCTCCCTCTATTTTCAACATGATCTCCCCTCCTCCTCCTCCTCCTCCTTCTCCTACTCTCCTCCTCCACTTCCTCCTCATCCTCACCATTACTATATTTTGTTGTTGATATTTCTCTTTATCAGGGTGTCTATTTCTACTACGGCATCTTATAAATATAAAAGATCAAAAACACATTGCACTGATAAATCTCTAAATCAACGTATTTCACCCGTCTATCATTTCTCACTGTCTCTCTATAGTGTGGTGTCACAAAGGACAATATAATTATCCCATCGGATATAGCAATTCATTATTTGTTTATTAGCAATATTACACTAATAACTCAAACAGATAAATAATTAGACTAGTGATGCTTGCAGTGATTGCTTAGACAAGCAATATGTCGAGGCGTGCACAAAGGAACAAGAAAAAGGTATTGGCCTCATTAACAGTTCAAGCACTTTTATTGGATTTATTAAAACTTCAAGCGTGAGTACCATTTATATTTCTTTTATCCTCTAAACTGTATTGACTAGTAACTTCTACCTGTCACAGCTTCTCTCTCTCTCTCTCTCTCTCTCTCTCTCTCTCTCTCTCTCTCTCTCTCTCTCTCTAAATTTGTCTAGGTACCTATATATCTCCCCTCTAGACTGAATTAATACCTGTCATGGTTTAGCAGGAAAATTGCTTATCTACTTCTCTCCTCTCTCTCTCTCTCTCTCTCTCTCTCTCTCTCTCTCTCTCTCTCTCTCTCTCTCCTCTCTCTCTCTAAATCTGTCTAGGTACCTATATATCTCCCCTCTAGACTGAATTAATACCTGTCATGGTTTAGCAAGAAAATTGCTTATCTATTCTACTTCTCCCTCTCCTCTCTCTCTCTCTCTCTCTCTCTCTCTCTCTCTCTCTCTCTCTCTCTCTCTAAATCTGTCTATGTACCTATATATACTGAATTAATACCTGTCATGGTTTAGCAAGAAAATTGCTTATCTATTTCTCTGTCTCTCTCTCTCTCTCTCTCTCTCTCTCTCTCTCTCTCTCTCTCTCTAAATCTGTCTATGTACCTATATATCTCCCCTCTAGACTGAATTAATACCTGTCATGGTTTAGCAAGAAAATTGCTTATCTATTTCTCTCTCTCTCTCTCTCTC
>NC_088362.1:108107721-108137721 GCF_034508935.2 Berghia stephanieae | reverse complement strand
GATAGATAGATAGATAGATAGATAGATAGATAGATAGATAGATAGATTGATTGATTGATTAATAGATAAATAGATAGATAGATAGATAGATAGATAGATAGATAGATAGATAGATAGATAGATAGATAGATAGATAGATAGATAGATAGATAGATAGATAAATAGATAGATAGATAGACAGATCATACAGATATGACAAATAAAAAGATTGGTAAGTAGATCGAGACATAGAAATCTCGTAGGTTGAGGGAGGTTGAGGAAGAGGGCACAATCTAGTAACGTGACATCTTCAGCCAAATTGATTGACATCGCGACGTCTTTGACACGTCCTATGCTCATCTCATCTCATCTTATCTCATCATTCTTTAAATATTCATGAGCGACCCTCTTGTGTGAAGTTCAAAGTTCACATGATAGGCAACCTAGCGGCATGAGTTTCAAGAAGAAACTAAATATGGGTGCGCTTTTATTATGGTAAATAAATAATATGAAATTGAATGTAAGCTTCGATTTTATTACAAGAACAGATCAAATCATCGTTTCGGGTTTCCCCTTTATCAACATTGAAGCTTACATTCAATTTCATATTATTTATTTCTTCGAGCTTCGAGCAGCAACATTTACATATTTTATTATGGTAGGAAGAAAGCAAGATGAAAATCAAATAACAAAACCAAATTATACTGTTACGATTTCATCAAGGTTGGAAGAAAAACAATGCAAGATGAAAATCAAATAACAAAACCAAATTATACTGTTACGATTTCATCAAGGTTGGAAGAAAAACAATGCAAGATGAAAATCAAATAACAAAACCAAATTATACTGTTACGATTTCATCAAGGTAGGAAGAAAAACAATGCAAGATGAAAATCAAATAACAAAACCAAATTATACTGTTACGATTTCATCAAGGTTGGAAGAAAAACAATGCAAGATGAAAATCAAATAACAAAACCAAATTATACTGTTACGATTTCATCAAGGTTGGAAGAAAAACAATGCAAGATGAATATCAAATAACAAAACCAAATTATACTGTTACGATTTCATCAAGGTAGGAAGAAAAACAATGCAAGATGAAAATCAAATAACAAAACCAAATTATACTGTTACGATTTCATCAAGGTAGGAAGAAAAACAATGCAAGATGAAAATCAAATAACAAAACCAAATTATACTGTTACGATTTCATCAAGGTTGGAAGAAAAACAATGCAAGATGAAAATCAAATAACAAAACCAAATTATACTGTTACGATTTCATCAAGGTAGGAAGAAAAACAATGCAAGATGAAAATCAAATAACAAAACCAAATTATACTGTTACGATTTCATCAAGGTAGGAAGAAAAACAATGCAAGATGAAAATCAAATAACAAAACCAAATTATACTGTTACGATTTCATCAAGGTTGGAAGAAAAACAATGCAAGATGAAAATCAAATAACAAAACCAAATTATACTGTTACGATTTCATCAAGGTTGGAAGAAAAACAATGCAAGATGAAAATCAAATAACAAAACCAAATTATACTGTTACGATTTCATCAAGGTTGGAAGAAAAACAATGCAAGATGAAAATCAAATAACAAAACCAAATTATACTGTTACGATTTCATCAAGGTTGGAAGAAAAACAATGCAAGATGAAAATCAAATAACAAAACCAAATTATACTGTTACGATTTCATCAAGGTTGGAAGAAAAACAATGCAAGATGAAAATCAAATAACAAAACCAAATTATACTGTTACGATTTCATCAAGGTAGGAAGAAAAACAATGCAAGATGAAAATCAAATAACAAAACCAAATTATACTGTTACGATTTCATCAAGGTTGGAAGAAAAACAATGCAAGATGAAAATCAAATAACAAAACCAAATTATACTGTTACGATTTCATCAAGGTTGGAAGAAAAACAATGCAAGATGAAAATCAAATAACAAAACCAAATTATACTGTTACGATTTCATCAAGGTTGGAAGAAAAACAATGCAAGATGAAAATCAAATAACAAAACCAAATTATACTGTTACGATTTCATCAAGGTTGGAAGAAAAACAATGCAAGATGAAAATCAAATAACAAAACCAAATTATACTGTTACGATTTCATCAAGGTTGGAAGAAAAACAATGCAAGATGAAAATCAAATAACAAAACCAAATTATACTGTTACGATTTCATCAAGGTTGGAAGAAAAACAATGCAAGATGAAAATCAAATAACAAAACCAAATTATACTGTTACGATTTCATCAAGGTTGGAAGAAAAACAATGCAAGATGAAAATCAAATAACAAAACCAAATTATACTGTTACGATTTCATCAAGGTTGGAAGAAAAACAATGCAAGATGAACATTTAAGAACAAATACGTACTGTTTCGTTTTTATTATGGTAGGAAAAAGCTAGAAGAATATTCAAGTACAAGCCAAGAATAGGCTTCAAAAGTCGTGACGTCACTTCCCTCGTAATGACGCGCAGTAACTTAGTAACTGGTTCTAAACTATCGGAACAATGGCGGACGCCCTTTTCAAAAGTGTATCTAGAGGAGAAAGACATCATAAATCTGATCACATGACATGTGAAAAAGTGCTCGCCAACATGAATAATAAAAAGTACCGATTTTTTCTTTGTTTAGAACCAAGCTGCTGGTTGCTGGGCGGATTTGACATTAGACTATTGAATCCAGTTCTTTCGTTTTTATTATGGTAGGAAAATCTAGAGGAAAATTCAAGAACAAACCAAATATTAGTACGATTTCATGAAATACGAAGAAGCAAAATAAAAAAGGGGGAAATTCAAAAAACAAGCCAAGTATTGTTTCGTTTTTATTATGGTAGAAAATAGCAAGAGGAAAATTCAATCACAAATCAAATATTGGTACAATTTCAATAAAGTATTAAAAAAAAACAAGATGAAAATTCAAGAACAAATTAAACACTGTTGTGTTTTCATATGGCAGGGAAAAAAATTAAGATGAAAAATTAAAAACATACCCGAAATTGTCACGATGAGGTAGAAAAACAGCAAGCAGAGGATGTTAACCCCAATTTGTTGATTTGAACAATCCGGCTGATTCCTATTGCCGCCATAGACTATTTACTGTCTATGTTAGGATTGTGAAATATTTAATGATTACCTAATTGTTTGTACCTTTTACAGAATAGGAATTTTAATCCGTCTTAAAATTGACAAATGCCATCAGTCTATTGATAGATTTGTCTATCTGTATTTTTGCCTATATATTTATCTGCCTGTTTAACTACTTTTTTGTTAAATTTATCTAGGTATCTATTTACATCTCTATCTATTTACCAGTTTATCCATCCATCCATCCATCCATCCATCTATTAAACTTTCTATAAATCCATCCACCCATCTAGGTATCTATCTATCTACCTACCTCTTAATTGATCAATCTCTGGCACTATTTACCAGTCTGTCTATCCATCTATCAATCCAGCTATCAAGCAAGCAATCGATTTACATATCTTTATGCATATTACGTCACAAAACAAACAACCCCCCCCCCTCCCAAAAATAACACATAATTTATCCTGAATACATTCAAATCTGTATTGACGGTGATGCCTAAATACGCCATTAAAATCGTTATCTCAATCATTTCGTTTTTGTTTTGTGATTAATTCCCTTGGTTTGGCTAATTCTGACTTCAGGGATTACCTTGGACTGATAAGCCAGTTGCTTGTTTTGGAGAGAGACGGAGACCGACAGGATTTGTGTGGCATTCATTGCCAGATAAGCGGAGAAATTGTTTTCAAAAATATTTTTAAAAAGAAAAAAAAATATTTTAGAAGAAAAAATATCGATATACCAATACATATAAAGCATCGAGAAATAACACCGTTAAACGAAAGTAAAAATGAAATATAAAGAAGATTTCGTGTATCCGGTAACACCGACCGTGTCGATAAGGCAACGCTGTTAATGGTTTGATATTCATTTTACACCTGATTAGGAAGACAAATGTGATCTTTTTTGAAAGGACTCGACATTGGGCCGTTCATGAAAGCAGCTTCTATCGGTCTCGCAGTATAATATTATGATGCACTACATCCAGGCGGTGAACTCATTACCGTTGTCGTGTACACAGTTGCGACAAAAGTGCTCGGAAGCCTCGTCACAATTGATGTCTTGCGTTTAGTAAAAAAAAACAACTCACAACATCCGCCAGCCGGATATAACGCACCAACACACAAAAGTATGTGTAACCTCTAACGTTTATAGTCTGATTGGTACAAAATGGCTGGCGTAAAACAATAACAAAGAGCTGAGTGACGTCAATTTCATTCCTTCTATACGACGGTCAACCAGATACTATGCGGTCTCGGACTCCTTGCGTAACGACGTGTACATGTGGGACAAGTGGAGAGTCCCCATTACTGTAGGGTGGCCGCTCCTGTATGGATTATAGACCTGCGTTGCTGGTTTAGGAGCCTGGCAACTTCTCTTCCACTTTCGAGAAGACTACGTCCTCGCTCTCACGCAAAACTCAAAACCTGGATGTACAGGTTACAAATAAAAAGTTTATGGTTTAGATGTACAACGCACATCTCAGCACATTGTTTAACCCAGCAATGGAGATACTGCATTTAATTGGTCCACTCCAAGGTGGGGACAGCCATCTTTAGTTCGTCAGACAGTTAGCACCTCCATATCCGTTTCAGACGCCCCTTCTTTTGTGTCCCTTGGAAGATCCAATCGAGGGAATGGCGGGTGACATTATTTCCTGTTCCTCTCTAGGTGTGACCATCCCATCTCCATTTCATCCTCCTAATTTGGTTGAAATGGGTTCTTCGTATGACCCTTTTCCATAATACTTTATTAGAAATGTGGTCTTGCCATTTTATTTCACGATCAATCATCCATGCAATCAGCTATTTAAAGAATCCATAAATCAACTCATCATTTAATAACAACAAGATATGAAGTGAATAGAAAAGTGCCAGAAGACAGTAGAGAATAAAAATTTTTTCGGCGGTGGTGGGGTTTGAACCTGCGACCTTATTGGTACGACAACTCCGCCTGGCAGGTGAGAGCGTGGCTCTACCGTGTGAGCTATCCACGAACACAAAATATTCGTTTCAAACTCAAAGTCATTACTAGATCCCTCTCTCACCCACTTCTTGAGACCGCCGATTCGTTCGTACACCACCATCGCGAATAATTTTGACCAGCAGTTAAGCTTAATAGCCAATATTCTCAACACAAACATATAACATAGAAACGATTGAGACATTGAGTATGCTCCGGTGTATGGGGTGAATTTTTAATTCAGAAAAGTGAGTGGAGCAGGCACTTATGTTGGTAACAACAAGATATGAAGTGAATAGAAAAGTGCCAGAAGACAGTAGAGAATAAAAATTTTTATTCTCTACTGTCTTCTGGCACTTTTCTATTCACTTCATATCTTGTTGTTACCAACATAAGTGCCTGCTCCACTCACTTTTCTGAATTAAAAATTCACCCCATACACCGGAGCATACTCAATGTCTCAATCGTTTCTATGTTATATGTTTGTGTTGAGAATATTGGCTATTAAGCTTAACTGCTGGTCAAAATTATTCGCGATGGTGGTGTACGAACGAATCGGCGGTCTCAAGAAGTGGGTGAGAGAGGGATCTAGTAATGACTTTGAGTTTGAAACGAATATTTTGTGTTCGTGGATAGCTCACACGGTAGAGCCACGCTCTCACCTGCCAGGCGGAGTTGTCGTACCAATAAGGTCGCAGGTTCAAACCCCACCACCGCCGAAAAAATTTTTATTCTCATCATTTAATCTACCATTCAATCAACCAACCAAGTAGTCAATTAACCAATCAACCAATTAATCAATTAACCAACCAGTCAATCGGTCAATCGATCACCCAATCAATCAATCTCCACTCAGACAACTCAATCAACCAACCGATGGATCGAACAGTCGAGCATGCAAAATGGATAGCGTGACAGTCAATGAAGCGAGTTATGTAAATTTCTCCAGGGATACAAGGCCCGTCCAATGAAGAAATAGAATATTTATAATTCATTCGATGAGATCAATTGAAATAATTAAACATTATTTGCATGACAAGATTGGGCTACATTGACACGGGGAAAGAGTGAAAAGACAATTATTTGTGGACACATTTGTGTTTCGTTATAAAACTTGCTAATCAAATAAATAAAAACCGACGTATACTTATTTGCAGGTCTGATAACCCAAATTATAAAAGGTCTCATTGTTGTTCTCACACAAACGCAAAATGTTCTGTATTACAACAATATATTAAAACAAAGCCATAATTGCGTCCGGTTATAAGGCCTGTAATAATTATATGCCTGTTGTTAAAGACGCATAAAATAGAATGAGACTGAAATCAGGGAACTCAAATCAATTCGAAAGTACGTTAAGCTGTGAACTGTTAGAAGTATTGAACAACAAAAAATAAGAACAAAATACCTAATAAACGTTTCGGGATCAAGACCCTGCTTCAGCCACATCAGAAACATTAGAAACAGTAACATAATACATCAAATCCAGAAAAGACCTGTGTATGAATTTCTTCGAGCTTCGAGCAGCAACATTTACATTACCCATGTCTTTTATATAACATTTAAAACACGAAATCATTGTGGTTTCTGATCGTTTCAGTTTTTGGTTAAGGGCCAGTTTGTTGTCGAAGAAAGGAGGGTTTATATTGATCCTTGCATAATTCCTGTAAAGATTTTTAACATTTCTTTCTCAGATAAAATCCAATCAAGAATTTGAATTACTGGCTGCGCGTAACATCATTTCATTGGCATCACTTTTATGACTGTAATTGATTTTCGATCAAGTGAATTAATAATGAAGGCGACTTGAATTCAAACTATGCTGATAACTAACTCACTTCCTTTATGACTTTATATGCTGTTTTGTGGCAGGAAACTGGGGGTATTCCCAATGCTGTACTTGGGATGATGACTCACTCAGAAAAGTCAATTCGTCAATACGAGAAAATCGACGATATATTATAAAAGATGCATATTAAACAAAAGTAATAAATCACATAATGAACTGCATATGGCAAATATAATTTCAATGTGCTCAAAGCCATTTACTAGGGGCTCCAAGCCATCAACAACACTTTTCATTCAAAACGATACACGATGACTTCCATCGAGTTTAAACCTGAGAACTGAGTGTTTTGGGAACATGCCAGTAGCCTTTGCAAAGAATTTTGTGCAACTCACAGCTAGATTCAAACCTGGAACCTGCTGTTCACAAGCAGAGCATCATGCCATTAGGTAAAGAAGCGGCACAAAAATATTTCCATTGAATAACTTAGTATTCGCTACCTTATTTTGATACACTTCCACAATATTTGCGATATTATCTGAGGCACACGATACTGCCCATATCATTTCATTCCTCGATCATTTCCCACACCCATTACTCCCTGACTACCGGAAGACCCCAGAAAGCTGGGCAATAGCTTTAACACTCTCTATTATGCACGGAAGAAGAGCTCCATAAATACGACTTTAATTAGGCTCTTGTATGAAAGTCGAGCCAGCACACGAAAGCTTTTAAATCAATGTGAATTCTATATTAGATCAGTTCCAGACCGATGCATTTCAGTGCCTAATAGATAATATGCCAGTCCTCTTATGTTTACCAAATTTAGAGTTGTCAGATTGGTTGATCTAGGCTTAAATCTTTTTGATTACAAAAACCATACAAACATATCTTGTGATATCTGTATCACGTGATGATCGATAATTATCCTTTTTTACTACGACTCAGTGGAAACACAATGCTTATTGCTGCCTGTCATTTTACGGACTAAAAATGATTATTGTACTGTTTCATTATGACTCAGTGGTACGATCTTCGCTTCATAATCCAAAAATGTCCCAGGCTCGAGTCCCAACCACCGTGCCTTGTGATGTTGAGCAAGCCACTTCGTCCCGGCTTGCGTCGGCGCTGTTCTTATGGCAACCCACTGAGATTCTCATCAATCGAAAATTTCCTTTGTTTAAGGAATTAATAAAGTATAGATAGTGTGCGCTTGGCTAAGAAACTCACAACATTGCCATCCGGAAGTATAACGGACCAAACCAAAACAACTATGTGCAACCTTAAACGTTTATAGTCTGGTTAATACAGTTTAGTGAGAATTACTCACAAGCATGGGTGGCAAAAAATAATATCAAAGGCCTGAGTGACTACATCTTCGTTCTATCTATACCCTCCCCTCCTCCCCCCCCCGCCCCCCCCCCCCCCATTGAATTGCCAATTCTAACTGAAATCTTTATTAGTTATATGAATCGATCCCAGAATTGGGATTGAGCGACAACGTTCAATTTTTGAGCAATTTGTGACTAGATTTCTAGGAGAAAATTATTGATTTATAGCTTATGGTTTATAAATCAAAACAATAGCAACCAAGGTTGTATTAGATTCAGGCATGATTTTATCAACAGTCTTGTGCATCCAGATACAAACATAATATGCCAGAGATATTACATAATATGCCGACTGTAATTAAATCCACGTACATTTATTTGCAGGTCTGATAACCCGATTCCTTATGAGCTCATTGTCCTAATGAATATCTTTAAAAATGACGCAAAATATTGCCCATTACAACGTTAAACTAGGCCCATAAGGGTTCGGATGTCAGACCTGCACATACGTATACGTCGATAATGTTTGATATACTAGCGTCCTATCGAAGGGTAGCAAGCGATTGCCATTGTCTGTTTCACGCTATAAGAACCGGGATAAACTCTACCGTCATGGAACTTCATGGATCTGAAGGACTACTTGTTTGTGTGTAGTGTGTTCTACTCACTGATCTATAGTTGTGTTTGTGTGTAGTGTGTTCTACTCACTGATCTATAGTTGTTTGTGTGTAGTTTGTTCTACTCACTGATCTATAGTTGTGTTTGTGTGTAGTTGTTCTACTCACTGATCTATAGTTGTTTGTGTGTAGTGTGTTCTACTCACTGATCTATAGTTGTGTTTGTGTGTAGTTTGTTCTACTCACTGATCTATAGTTGTGTTTGTGTGTAGTGTGTTCTACTCACTGATCTATAGTTGTGTTTGTGTGTAGTGTGTTGTACTCACTGATCTATAGTTGTGTTTGTGTGTAGTGTGTTCTACTCACTGATCTATACGTGTTTGTGTGTAATTTGTTCTACTCACTGATCTATACTTGTTTGTGTGTAGTGTGTTCTACTCACTGATCTATAGTTGTTTGTGTGTAGTGTGTTCTACTCACTGATCTATAGTTGTTTGTGTGTAGTTTGTTCTACTCACTGATCTATAGTTGTTTGTGTGTAGTGTGTTCTACTCACTGATCTATAGTTGTGTTTGTGTGTAGTTTGTTCTACTCACCGATCTATAGTTGTTTGTGTGTAGTGTGTTCTACTCACTGATCTATAGTTGTTTGTGTGTAGTTTGTTCTACTCACTGATCTATAGTTGTGTTTGTGTGTAGTGTGTTCTACTCACTGATCTATAGTTGTTTGTGTGTAGTGTGTTCTACTCACTGATCTATAGTTGTGTTTGTGTGTAGTTTGTTCTACTCACTGATCTATAGTTGTGTTTGTGTGTAGTGTGTTCTACTCACTGATCTATAGTTGTGTTTGTGTGTAGTTTGTTCTACTCACTGATCTATAGTTGTTTGTGTGTAGTGTGTTCTACTCACTGATCTATAGTTGTGTTTGTGTGTAGTTTGTTCTACTCACTGATCTATAGTTGTTTGTGTAGTTGTTCTACTCACTGATCTATAGTTGTTTGTGTAGTTGTTCCACTCACTGATCTATAGTTGTTTGTGTGTAGTGTGTTCTACTCACTGATCTATAGTTGTTTGTGTGTAGTGTGTTCTACTCACTGATCTATAGTGTGTTTGTGTGTAGTTTGTTCCACTCACGATCTATAGTTGTTTGTGTGTATGTGTTCTACTCACTGATCTATAGTTGTTTGTGTGTATTTGTTCTACTCATGATCTATAGTTGTTGTGTGTAGTGTGTTCTACTCCTGATCTATAGTTGTTTGTGTGTAGTTGTTCTACTCACGATCTATAGTTGTTTGTGTGTAGTGTGTTTACTCACTGATCTATAGTTGTTTGTGTGTAGTTGTTCTACTCACGATCTATAGTTGTTTGTGTGTAGTGTTCTACTCACCGATCTATAGTTGTTTGTGTGTAGTTTGTCTACTCACTGATCTATAGTTGTTTGTGTGTAGTGTGTTCTACTCACTGATCTAGTTGTGTTTGTGTGTAGTTTGTTCTACTCACCGATCTATAGTTGTTTGTGTTAGGTGTTCTACTCACTGATCTATAGTTTGTTTGTGTAGTTGTTCTACTCACTGATCTATAGTTGTTTGTGTGTAGTTTGTTCTACTCACTGATCTATAGTTGTTTGTGTGTAGTTGTTCTACTCACTGATCTATAGTTGTTTGTGTGTAGTTGTTCTACTCACGATCTATAGTTTGTTTGTGTGTAGTTGTTCCACTCACTGATCATAGTTGTTGTGTGTATGTGTTCTACTCACTGACTATGTTGTTTGTGTGTAGTTTGTTCACTCACTGATCTATAGTTGTTTGTGTTAGTGTGTTCTACTCACTGATCTATAGTTGTTTGTGTGTAGTTTGTTCTACTCACGATCTATAGTTGTTTGTATTGTTCACCATATCTATAGTGTTGTTGTATGTTTACCCATCTATATGTTGGGTAGTTTATCAGATCTATAGTGTTTGTGTAGTGTGTTCTACCATGTCATAGTTTGTGTAGTTTCACTCACGATTATATGTTTGTTTATTTCTATCACGATCTATGTTGTTGTGTGTAGTGTTCACTCACGCATAGTTGTGTGTAGTTTCACTCACGATCTATGTTGTTGTGGTATGTTCCGACTATTGTTTGTTGTAGTGTCTACTCAGACTATGTTTGTGAGTTTTCACTCACGACTATTTTGGTGTCACTCCTGATCATATGTTTGTTTGTCTACTCTGATCTTAGTTGTTTGTGTGTATTTGTTCTACCACTGATCTATAGTTGTTTGTGTGTAGTGTGTTTACTCACTGATCTATATTGTTTGTGTGTAGTTGTTCTACTCACTGATCTATAGTTGTTTGTGTGTAGTTGTTCTACTCACTGATCTATAGTTGTTTTGTGTGTGTGTTCTACTCACTGATCTATAGTTGGTTTTTTGTGTGTAGTTTGTTCTACTCACTGATCTATAGTTGTTTGTGTGTAGTGTGTTCTACTCACTGATCTATAGTTGTTTTGTGTGTAGTTTGTTCTACTCACTGATCTATAGTTGTTTGTGTGTAGTGTGTTCTACTCACTGATCTATAGTTGTGTTTGTGTGTAGTTTGTTCTACTCACTGATCTATAGTTGTTTGTGTGTAGTTTGTTCTACTCACTGATCTATAGTTGTTTGTGTGTAGTGTGTTCTACTCACTGATCTATAGTTTGTTTGTGTGTAGTGTGTTCTACTCACTGATCTATAGTTTGTTTGTGTGTAGTGTGTTCTACTCACTGATCTATAGTTGGTTTTGTGTGTAGTTTGTTCTACTCACTGATCTATAGTTGTTTGTGTGTAGTGTGTTCTACTCACTGATCTATAGTTGTTTGTGTGTAGTTTGTTCTACTCACTGATCTATAGTTGTTTGTGTGTAGTTTGTTCTACTCACTGATCTATAGTTGTTTGTGTGTAGTTTGTTCTACTCACTGATCTATAGTTGTTTGTGTGTAGTGTGTTCTACTCACTGATCTATAGTTGTTTGTGTGTAGTGTGTTCTACTCACCGATCTATAGTTGTGTTTGTGTGTAGTTTGTTCCACTCACTGATCTATAGTTGTTTGTGTGTAGTGTGTTCTACTCACTGATCTATAGTTGTTTGTGTGTAGTTGTTCTACTCACTGATCTATAGTTGTTTGTGTGTAGTTTGTTCTACTCACTGATCTATAGTGTTTGTGTGTAGTTTGTTCTACTCACTGATCTATAGTTGTTTGTGTGTAGTGTGTTCTACTCACTGATCTATAGTTGTTTGTGTGTAGTTTGTTCTACTCACTGATCTATAGTTGTTTGTGTGTAGTTGTTCCACTCACTGATCTATAGTTGTTTGTGTGTAGTGTGTTCTACTCACTGATCTATAGTTGTTTGTGTGTAGTTTGTTCTACTCACTGATCTATAGTTGTTTGTGTGTAGTGTGTTCTACTCACTGATCTATAGTTGTGTTTGTGTGTAGTTTGTTCTACTCACTGATCTATAGTTGTTTGTGTGTAGTGTGTTCTACTCACTGATCTATAGTTGTGTTTGTTTGTAGTTTGTTCTACTCACTGATCTATAGTTGTTTGTGTGTAGTTTGTTCCACTCACTAATCTATACTTGTTTGTGTGTAGTTTATTCTACTCACTGATCTATACTTGTTTGTGTGTAGTGTGTTCTACTCACTGATCTATAGTTGTTTGTGTGTAGTGTGTTCTACTCACTGATCTATAGTTGTGTTTGTTTGTAGTTTGTTCTACTCACTGATCTATAGTTGTTTGTGTGTAGTGTGTTCTACTCACTAATCTATACTTGTTTGTGTGTAGTGTGTTCTACTCACTAATCTATACTTGTTTGTAGGTAGTTTGTTCTACTCACTGATCTATACTTGTTTGTGTGTAGTGTGTTCTACTCACTGATCTATAGTTGTTTGTGTGTAGTTTGTTCCACTCACTGATCTATAGTTGTTTGTGTGTAGTGTGTTCTACTCACTGATCTATAGTTGTGTTTGTTTGTAGTTTGTTCTACTCACTGATCTATAGTTGTTTGTGTGTAGTGTGTTCTACTCACTAATCTATACTTGTTTGTGTGTAGTGTGTTCTACTCACTAATCTATACTTGTTTGTAGGTAGTTTGTTCTACTCACTGATCTATACTTGTTTGTGTGTAGTGTGTTCTACTCACTAATCTATACTTGTTTGTGTGTAGTTTATTCTACTCACTGATCTATACTTGTTTGTGTGTAGTGTGTTCTACTCACTAATCTATACTTGTTTGTAGGTAGTTTGTTCTACTCACTGATCTATATTTGTTTGTGTGTAGTTTGTTCTACTCATTAATCTATACTTGTTTGTGTGTAGTTTGTTCTACTCACAGATCTATATTTGTTTGTGTGTAGTTTGTTCTACTCATTAATCTATACTTGTTTATGTGTAGTTTGTTCTACTCATTAATCTATAGTAATTTGTGTGTAGTTTGTTCTACTCATTCATCTATAGTTGTTTGTGTGTAGTGTGTTTTACTCATTAATCTATAGTTGTTTGTGTGTAGTTCTTCTACTCACTTGTCTATAGTTGTTTGTGTGTAGTTTGTTCTACTCATTAATCTATAGTTGTTTGTGTGTAGTTTGTTCTACTCCTTAATCTATAGTTGTTTGTGTGTAGTTTGTTCTACTCACTGATCTATAGTAATTTGTGTGTAGTGTGTTCTACTCATTAATCTATAGTTGTTTATGTGTAGTTTGTTCTACACACTGATCTATCAGACCCCCGATGGCGATGACACAAAGACTGCAATGTGTCCATTACAATGATAGATTTATCTGTTGATTAATTTCTATTGATTAAAGGATTTTGCCCCTTGTAATGTTGTTGCCACCGGTAAAACCATTTCAATATAATCCGATAACGTTGTTTTTTATATCTTGATATATTTCGCATTTTACTGTGTTCTCTCATCTTGATATATTTCTTTGTTCTCTCAAAACGTCTTTTTTAGATTTTTAGTTATAATTTTTGAACTCCAAAAAAAAACCCCCAAAAAATAGCGAGATATCCAATAGATGAGGAACAGCAACGTGCACTTGTTTGCAGATCTGATAACCCAATTCCTTATGGGCTCACTGTTGTAATCGAAATCTCAAGAAAAAAAAAATGACGCAAAATATTGTCAATTGCAACAATGTTAAACTAGGCCCATAAGTGGGTTCGGACGTCAGACCTGTATATATATGTACACGCCGAAGGAGAGTCTTTCACAATCTGCTATGTCTGTTTTTCATAATTAAGAGAAATCTCTGAAAGTAAATATCATTAGTCAAAATGAACAGAAGCTTCCATTTGAACAATGAAGACATATAATGTGGACCTTAGAGGTTTCTCCTTTATAAATAAAACACAACGAATGAAACGCAAAGGACAAACGAGAGAAAACTGTGCTATTTTAGACTTTTGATTAGTGATTTAAAGAGGACAATAATATTTGTCTTCTGTCTTTTATAAAACAATAGTCTGAGTATGTTTATTTCAAAGTTCAGTTAATTTTTGTCTGTTGATTTTAAGACTTAGAGAGAGAGAGAGAGAGAGAGAGAGAGAGAGAGCGAATAGAGAGAGAGAGAGAGAGAGCGAGAGGAGAGAGGGAGATAGAGACAACGAGTAGAGAGAGTGAGAGAGAGAGAGGCAGCGAGTAGAGAGAGAGAGCGAGTAGAGAGAGAGAGAGAGAGAGCGAGTAGAGAGAGAGAGAGAGCGAGTAGAGAGAGAAAGAGAGAGAGAGAGCGAGTAGAGAGAGAGAGAGCGAATAGAGAGAGAGAGAGAGAGCGAGAGGAGAGAGGGAGATAGAGACAACGAGTAGAGAGAGTGAGAGAGAGAGAGAGGCAGCGAGTAGAGAGAGAGAGCGAGTAGAGAGAGAGCGAGTAGAGAGAGAGAGAGCGAGTAGAGAGAGAAAGAGAGAGAGAGAGAGCGAGTAGAGAGAGAGAGAGAGCGAGTAGAGAGAGTGAGAGAGAGTGTGAGAGAGAGAGCGAGTAGAGAGAGAGAGAGAAAGAGAGAGAGAGCGAGTAGAGAGAGAGAGTGAGAGAGAGAGAGAGCGAGTAGAGAGAGAGAGAGAAAGAGAGAGAGAGCGAGTAGAGAGAGAGAGAGTGAGAGAGAGAGAAAGAGAGAGAGCGAGTAGAGAGAGAGAGAGAGAGAGAGAGCGAGTAGAGATATATATATATATATATATATATATATATATATATAATATAGAGAGAGAGAGAGAGAGAGAGAGAGAGAGAGAGAGAGAGAGAGAGAGAGAGAGACCATTCTCGAAAAGATGAGAGTCATTTTAATCGATGGAAATTTGAAGAGCTAGTTTTCTGGCCAAATTGTTTAAAATGCGTTTTTCTAGACTACGTCAGTCAAGCGGCATGAATGCAGCCACACCCGCCTACAGACAACGAAATCAATAAGTGATTTGATAAACCAATAAATCAGTCAATAGGTCAACCGATTAAAACATGCGTTTTCCATATTTATTGTTGATTTTTTCCATGTATTGGTGATCAATATATCGATTGAATTGAGAAATCAATGATCTGGCACCGGCGAAGGACCTAAACTAGAGTGTATGAAAGGTGCCAGACAAAGCAAGAAAGAAAAGTACCAAAATAGGAAAACGAAAAAAAAAAACAACCCAACATTAGTCTATCCCGAGACTGATATTTTGGAATGGTTTTGTATATTTCTTTCTTGCTTTGTCTGGCACCTTTTCATTCGATTGAATTGATGATATATTATTGTTTCATAATCAATGGTTGTTGTTAGATCTCTTCTTTAAATTTACATCACACAGTCTGAATATCTCATTAATCCTTATTTCATCTGTATTAACAAGACTAAACGTTTAAGGTTACACATAGTTTGTGTTTTGCTCCGGATGGCAACGTTGTGAGCTTCTTAGCCAAGCGCATACTATCTAAAGAGGATGATTTATTTCATCGTACTAACTTTGTTTATCATTCTCTAAAGCACTGCATGCATTGTATACCTGTACGGCTCTCATAATACCTGCCACATGCCGCTCATTCATGCGAGTTCATCACTTTGTTCATTCCCCTTTTTATCATCTTCGCACTCTTACTAGTAACTTTTATGAGACAAGAAAAATTCCTAATAATATTATTTATCTCTGCTCTGGCAAAGCTGAATGAAAGAATTAGCTTCGAACGATATGTGACCCTTCTCCTCAAAACGGTATTAAGTCGGGATGGTTAAGATGTTGAAAATTGAATTTATAGCCAGAAATATCAGACTTGTGTTGAGTTTGTATGTTTTATTTAGGAGAATGGATACCATATTTTAGGATGTTAATGCCAACAATTTATATTTTTGACCAGTTTAACACTTAATTCGGTTTTTAAGCATTTGGTTCGTTCCGGCATAATACCGTTTTGAGACGATGGGTCATATATTATGAACAAAACCAGACTGGATGGTATACATGTACCATACATGCACACACATTATATCATAAACACCCCCGGGGTACACAGATGCACTTAGCGGTTTAATTAACTAGAAGGGTGAAATAGAATAGCGTATCAACCAAATGACGAGAAGATGTGATATTGGGAAAATACAAAGGTTTTGTTGAGGGTGGTCCTCGTGACTATTTCTTGAATGAATTGTGTTATCTTCCATGTATTAATGTTTATTACTATCATTGTTGTTATCATCATCATCATCATCATCATCATCATCATCATCATCATCATCATCATCATCATCATCATCATCATTGTCATCATCATCATCACCATCATTATCATCATTGTCATCATCATCCTCATCATCATCATCATCATCATCATCATCATCATTATTATTATTATTATTATTATTATTATTATTATTATTATTATTATTATTATTATTATTATTATCATTATCATTATCATTATTATTATTATTATTATTATTATTATTATTATTATTATTATTATTATTATTATTATTATTATTATCATTATTATTATTATTATTATTATTATTATTATTATTATTATTATTATTATTTTTATTACTATTATTATCATTATTATCATTATTATTATTACATCATCATCATCTTCGTCGTTATCGTTATCGTTACCCCCAAATGAGTGCTTGAAAAAGATCCATCTAGCCACTAATTTCCATCCGTCTCTTTTCCATCTTTTCCTCCCTCCATCATCAACACAGACACACCCTGGAAATCATAACAATTTCATTACCTTTATTATCGCTGCCACATGCCACCCTAGTACATGTATCAAATTAACATTCGATACTTACTCATCATCTCCAGGTGCCTGTTTATTTATGACTCGGCAATACTTCGATCACAGGTGACCAAACAGAGTAGTCCTTTAGATCCACCAGGCAAATCGAGCCGGAGTTTATCCCGGTTTCCAAAGCGTGAAACGGACAATATATAGCAATTGCTAGCTACCATTTGGATAGTGCGTTAGTCCATCGCAAGGTACCTTCCGCCATATTATATAACAACCCCAGCTACATAATCAATGCTGGGTAGATAAGGAAGAAGGGGGGGGGGGGGGGTTGAGGTCAGAGAAAAATGTCGACTGCACCTGGGATCGACCTCGGGTCTCTTTGCTTGTGAAGCGAATGCTCTACCAACTGAGCTATTGGGACCACTCGGCATACATTGGAAATGATAACAACGTCATTACCTTTATTATCGGCGCCACGTGCCACCCAGGTACAGGCATCCAAAATCCTTCAATATTTACTCATTATCCCCTATTATATGACCCGGCAATATTTTGATCATTAGTACTTTAAAATTTTGGCCAGAAAATGTGTCCTTCGAATATCGATCGATTAAAATGACCCTCATCTTCTCAAAAACAAACTCTCAAACCTGGGACTTCACTGAAGTTTTTTTCTTTGGCAAGGTGGGTGTCTTTTTTAACCGATCGATATTTGGAGGACAAGACAATTTTTTAAACGTTTTTTTTTTTTTTTTTGGTCTTTTTTTTTTTAGCAAATAATTACCTGCATGCACAAAACATTGCTTCTCGGGAAGAAGAGCTCTGCATTGCAATCTCTGACAAAGCACAATATTTAACACTTTGTCAGTAAACTTACTGTTCAAATATCAATAGATCAAAATTACACCAAACGCGTCAAAAGATTTTGAACCTAAGACTTTGAATGAGGTGAAAGATTTGATATTTTTGACTAGCTAGTCATCTATCAATATTTGAAGTGGAAGATAACTTTGTCAAAATGTAAAAATTGTGTTTTGTCAGTGTCTAACAGATCTATCATATATTACTACATTTAGTTTGATTGAAGCAATAATATATAATATAATATAAGTTATTCTTTCTCTCCTTTTTGTGATCTGTTGATACGATACTTGGCTTGTAATGGCCGACAGGTTTTAGCCTCGAGTCCTACTTTAGACTCCGCAAAATTGAGTCCTTGAGAAAGGCGATTTACTTCACATTTTCTATCCCTGCTCGAATGTAAAGTGGATAATTATAATTGACTGGTAAGAACGAAATTTCGTCTTCCATGAGTCATGTCGTCTCATCCTACATGCCAAGTGTTGTTTTTGGCTCTCTACCGACATGTACTTATTTTTGGACACATTGGAAAGCGCTTAAAGCACAATTAGTAGATATATCTAGTCCTAAATGAACGTTCACGTTTGAAAATACATTAAATAAGAACTTTAACTCTGAATCATTTTAGTTATTATCCTGATCATTAAAGAGAAAACAAAGTAATAAATAACCACATGGAAATAATGATAGAATAATTAGATAGACAAACGAATGTGCTCATTTATAAGGGGGGGGGGGGGGGGGGGCAGACACAGATCCACAATCTCCGATTTGCTGTATAATCGTAGGACATTAAAAACGGAAGAAGTTCCAAGTTTGAGAGTTTTCATGCAGATGGGGGTGATTGTAATCGATGGACATTTGACAAATGTGTTTTGTTTAAAGAGTATGACAGTATCTATAAATTAAACAAGAATTGGAGTTTTAAAATGATGTAATTCAGATCAGAATTAATGATTCGTCATAGAAAGACAAAAAAAAACCCCCGGATATGACAATATCGACTGGGACATGGCATGATATCTTCTCTAATCGTTTATAACATTAACCAGCTAACTGCTGTATTCTAGTAAGATGCGAATTTTAAAAATATTGGCCAGAAAACTCGTTCTTCAAATCCTGACCGATTTAAATGACCTTCAATTCCCAGGTTTGATTGTTGGTTTTTTTGGGTTGTTTTTTTTTCCAAGATGAGGGTCATTTTTTTTAACGATCGATATTTGAAGGAAGAGTTAGATAATTTTCTGGCCAAATTTTTGAATCCGTATTTTTCCAGAGTACGACAGGTAACTGGTTAAAGAGATAAATGGGATATTTTAAAAGGGCGATAAAAAGGTTTTAAAATCGTGTCTTTGTGGCCACAAAACGGTTTTCAAAGACACGATTCTTAAACCTTTTTATCGCCATTTTAAAATATCCCATTTATCTCTTTAACTAGCTACCTGCCAGGCTATGGAAAAACACGGATTAAAAAAATTGGCCAGAAAACTAACTCAGTTTATTGATTTTAAACCAAAAATATCCGGGATCAAAGGGTGCAACAGACATTCGAACAAGGAGGAACCAGAAAACATCAAAGGTATAGTTTAGAGTTTACTGTTTGAAACGACGGCAACTGTTAATGATTAATACATTACCATAATAACAAAAAATGAAGTGAGTAGGAATGTGGCAGAAGACAATAGAGATGAAAAATTTCGGGGCGGCGATTGGGGCTCGAGCACGCGACCTTACTGGTACGCCTGGCCGGGAGAGTGTGATTCTACCTTATGAGCTATGCACCACTCCCAAAAAAAGTGGTTTCAAACTCTATGTCTAACTTATGCCGCTCTCCCCGACTTCTTGAGGTCACGGGTTCAACACCAACGCGGTGAGCAGGCCAGCATTGAAGATTAATAGACATATTCTCAACCCAAACATGTGAGATAGAGACGATTGAAACATTGCGTTTGGTCCAGTATTTGGGGTGAAATTTCTATTCTCTGTTTTCTTCTGGCACTTTCTTACTCACTTCATTTCTTGTTATTATCAACATTAGCCCCTGCTCCACTTGTGGGGTAGTTGCAAAAATATGTAATGGCTTATGATCGTATAGTGGTTTTTTAATAGATGGTAGTATTATCCTTTGCGTTGTTTTGTAGATGTTAATAATGACGAAAGAGTTCAAGGGCCGATGATGATAACTGAATGCACAACATCAAGACATTCAAATTAAAATCCAGATTCCAAGTTTAATTTCTTACAGCTTTATTTGTTGTGATAAATTCGAAATCCAAATCAAATAGCATGGTCATAATTCAATCAGTTTCATAAGTTCCAAATCCGTAAAATCAGTCCACATGTAAAGTTAATTTTGCCTAAGTAACCATTTTCAATATACGTGAAATATTTCTAAGTCCGAAAAAGCAAATAAATGATGGGGAGCACAAAAGGTTTAAAGTGTGCAGCTCATGGTCAAGTTGAATGCAGAATCAAAAGGTAGAATCCTCGTTTGATCAGACACACTGTTTTATATCCTATTGTAAACTGTCCCACAATTCCTTTCACCAAAGGTCAGTTTTACGCCTAAATAATCAAATGGCGTACGCCTAAATAATCCGTACGCCCAAATAACAAATACGCTACGCCCAAATAATATCGTACGCCTAAATGATGAATACCAACTATAACTTAATGCTTTTATCCCCAAATACCAAGTAACACCGATCAAAGAAATAATTTTCTAGTACTCAATATAATGACCAATCCTTTAACTTTGGAACGTAAAACTGTCCTAGACTACTCAATATAATGACCAAGTTTAACTGATATACAAGTACTGTGAACTCATTAAACCCACTTGCTATAAGCTAACTCTCTTACATACGCCCCTTTCTTAGAATTTAAATTGACTTTAGAACAATTTCAATTCAAAAAAAAATTACAGTGAGAGATTAAATATATATGTAATGTCCAACTAAAATGTAATAAATAAATGTTTAAAATGATAATACTTATACCAGTTAAATATTTAAAAACTTTAAACTTTAAATTCAAAAACACCAAAGTTGATTACAACATTCATATATATCAATTATAGGTTTTATAGTATTACAACATTGATAAATTCACAAACATCAAATTTGATTACAACATCTAAATAGATATATATATCGATTATAGATTTTTTTTTCTTTCAAATTACAACATCAACAGTAAGGTATCTATCATTTAAAAGTGATTAAAATTTAAATTTACCAACACGAAAGTTGATTAAACATTTATATATTTATCGATTATACTTTTTAAGGCATTACAACATTGACAGTAAGATATCAAGTAATTAAAAGTTCAAAGAAAAAATATCTTTTCACCTTAAATTCCATCTTCATAGCAATAAAAGTGTTTAATTCTCGTCATATCCCATCACACATAAATAGTATTGCGTGAAAAAGGATGGTTCAAATTCAATTTGTGATATACTCACGTTGTCTTATTCAATCTCAAATTCAACTCTTCACGACATGGGTGATAATCTCAGCTTCCATGTATGTCTACTCATTTACTGACATATCAAAACCAGTACCTTGTATATTCCCTTATATTGTATGATTCCATTTAAACAACATTATTACATTAATTCCTACTTATAATATGTGGTACAAATAATGTATTATAGACATCTAAATCCATATACGAAGGATTACATTTCAATTAGTAATAAAAAAAAATATTAAAAAAATAAATCAAAATAATAGCATTATCATCATTTTAAAATTCAAGTTGAAGTTATTATCATTCATTGTTCATTGTTGATGTTTCAATTTTTTAAGCTTTTTAAGTCATCAGGGTGTAGTTTGAAGTCAAAATGTTCTTTATGGTCATCCATCAGAGGTAACAAATTTCTCCGTAAACAGTTCATCTTGAGAATGATTCATCCGGTGAAAATTGTCAGTAATTGTTAATTAAGTCATTGTCTCCATTTAGAATGAGTTTTCATGTAATGAAAAAAATATATCAACTATAAGAGTTGAGGTGATTGTATCTAGTCTACGTGTTGCATTGTTGTGTGTGTTGTGGTCACTGCATAGCCCAAGTGTCATAAATTCACTTTAATTATTGTTAATTAATTAAAAACTTTTTCCTCTGTAAATGTCTTAGAATTATCACAATAATGTCTTCACATTCAAATATTTAGCGTTGAATAAATAATCAAACAATAGTCTGTCCGGCTTGTTCACATCACATATTTAGTGTTTAGTAAATAATCAGTCATTAGTCTGTCCGACTTATTCATATTTAGTACAGTGTAAATAACTAAATAAGTAAAATCTAACATAGTATGTGATTGTGGGCTGTTACTAAAGTGACCAACTTTTGCAAGTAGTGTGTTGTATTTGTTCGAGTCTTTTGAATTGGGACGAAAAAAGACTCTACAGGTAGCAAACGTATGCTTAACCTGTTGGGTTGTTTCTTGGTCTTGTGACGTCGCTGTAATCCATTCATCTCCGGCATCTGGGTCGATTTTCCTCGTAGATATTTGTGGTTGTCTCGTGTATACGTTGAATCTCATTGTAGATGAAATTGTAAAAATTCAAGATTAACTGTGTGCGAGATCTTGAATTTAAATGAAGTTTGACTTATCCAGCAAGTCAAAAGAAAGTTGTGAACTCAGCCATGTGTTGACAAAGAGTTCGTGTGTAGTAGTCGACAGAGGTCGTGTGTTGTAATTGTTCGTGTTTGTTGATCGAGTTTTGATGAGGTGGCATGTGAGTACACACCAGGTAGATGATGTAATCTGTAGAGTACCGGTGGGTGACGTGAGTCCAAACACCAGGTAGATTATGTAATCTTGCAGAGTTCCGGTGGGTGATGTGAGTCCACACACCAGGTAGAGGATGTAACAATAACGTAGTCTAGTAGTGTATGTAGTGGGGTCGAATAAGGTCAACAATATTTTCGTTTTTTTTTTTTTTTTGAACGCAGGTTGTTGAATATCATACGATAATGAATCCAAGGAAATCGCTCATGTGGCGTTTTGCGATACTTTTTCCTGCATTGTCTTATATACATATATAGCCTTTATCCTTTACAATGATACTAAGACAGGCGTTATTATAATATTCAATGTTTATAAGTTGTAGATATGGGTGCTGCACACTTGTGTATTGACATAAGTTTAAATTTGAATACGCTCACCACTGCATATGAAGGAAGTAGTATTGTTCACAATTGGACATCATTTTTGTAAAAACAATCGTATCTTGAACGTTTATGTAATTATTGACATCGTACATCGTTGGGTATTGTTGTCGTAGAAGTAAATACAAGTAATCCAATTGTTCAATAAAGAATGTAAATATAAAATGGTTTATGGAAGAAATCTGTGTTGATACAGATATTATTTTATGAATTCTGTCAAGTTTGTATAAGTTGAAAGGTACGATGTAATTGAGGTTGCTGTGTATTTGTAGTCTGTAGATTGTGTTGATTCTGGACGTATCAATGGCGTAGTGTTTTGTCGATATGCTTACTCCATTTCAAGGTATTCGTGGATAGACCAAAGGGATTAGGACATTTCCCGACCTCTGTTGTGGTTGTGTTTGAGTTGGCTCTGTCGTTGCCATCAGCGTTCCCGTTATGACTGATGTTTTCAAGTGTCCTCTTTCGTGATGACTGTATAATGTTTTAGTGTAAACACTACTTCTACCTTTGATTAACTCGAATTATTCCCCTTAAAAAATCCCTAATTTAATGAACTATGATCTTGTTTATTTTATCATTATTATTGGTGTTATCGTAGCACTTCCTACCATTTCAATTTATTGCTGAATGATTACACACTTAAGATTTTACAATTGAACATAACTTCTTCTTCAACTCAGTTACAAATTTTATGATATAAATGTTAAATTCAAACCACGCAGTAAATATTGATTACAATTACAACAGCAAATTGATAGGAGAAAAATATGATAATCAAAATATTTGCAGAAACGATATACACTCTGGTCAATAAAAATTCAATGTTTCGCGCCTTTGCCCTCGGCTTATAAAAATATTCATATAACTCATTGCGACGTTATCTCGCGCCTCTTAATATAGCATTGATAATTGTGTGCGCTTTAACCACGCGCATCGTATTTATAAAAATTCTCCGCCTTCTGTATTATTTCATAATGTTAAACCATGCGCTTTAATCAAACGCAAAATAAAATATTCCCGAACACCTCATTCCTGCGTCTCGTAATTTAAACCATGTGCACTTTAATCACCGCGTCTTACATCACTGCGCTTATTTCCCCAATATGCATTAACAGCATTTTACCATATGGGTTACTTATAATTCGCTGATTCTTAACAAGTTAACCACTTGTGTCACAAATATTATCAGCTCACATGACATGATAATGCATTTTCAATATTTTGTTATTCTTCCGTAATAACATTTTAACTCCCATTACAAGACATTAGTCTTTCATAATAATTACTACTCCGTCATTTTATTTGTTCTCCGACTTTAAACCAAAAGTCCGTTATTCCGTTATTATGAGAATATGTCTCCTTTAAAAATCACGATGAAACGCGTTTCAAAACAAAACTAAACAAAACAACGATTGACTCATATTCCGCATAAATCATTTCAACTTAATTTCCAGTGATAAAATCCAAATGTCTTATGTAATCTATTATAACGCCATGTCTCATTACAAATATATAATTAGCTCTGTTGTCGATTACTTGGCTGCGTTAACCACACATTTATTACCAAGAATACAAACAGATATAAAACTTTGCTCTTTGTCATGAACCCATGAATCTCAAAGAGTCAATATCAACCTACCAATTCATCCCTATTGACGGGAGAAAAATATAACCAATGATGTTGTAATATAACAATAAATACCATAAGACATTTTTCAATTATCAAAACTTATAATGTACGTGTTTTTATTGCCATCATCTTCTTGAGTCATTTTGACAGAAAATAAAACGTAACAACATTAAATAATGGACCAACTGTCATGTAATTCCAACAGTAACATACAAAAATTGAAATAAAAATCGACACATCTTTGTTACTGATATTAACAAAACATTGCCATTAACGGTACAAATTAATATTCGAAGATTTGTTCCGAAACGCCCGATTATAAGTAAACGCATTTTCATTTATTTTGAAAAATAAAACGCACTAAAATATTCATTTAAATTCTGCAATTTTTCTTCATCTCTCCCTCTCTTCTTTTTAATTAAATAAAATACGTATAGCATCAATGCATTATTATTATTATTATTATTAGTATTATTATTAGTATTATTATTATTATTATTATTATTATTATTATTATTATTATTATTATTATTATTATTATTATTATTATTATTATTATTATTTTGCCGTTCTATAATATATTGTTTTCACTTTTTGAATATAATATATTGCCCTATATATCTATATTTTTTTAAAATTTCCTTTTCTATCTGTGACTCTTAATTTAAATATTATTTAGTATATTTATCTATTTTTTTAAATATCGTCTTTTGTCAGAATTTTAGGAATCATCTATAATTTCAATATTTTTTTTCATATTTCAATACAAAATAATTCCACTACTTCACCTTCAAAATTGATATTCATTTTCTTTCCCAAATAAAACTATTTTCCTATCTGTTCACAATTTTCACTTCAAAATTCGAGTCTCACAAAAACTTCAATATATATTAACACCGCAACAATATACATTTCTTGTGTATCCATGGTTCGGAATAATAACATCTTTACATCATGGTATCACGGCTCCAAATAAAAATATATAAGAATCCTGAGTCACGACACCAAATTAGATACATAATGTGGGGTAGTTGCACACATATGTAATGGCTTATGATCGTATAGTGGTTTTTTAATAGATGGTAGTATTATCCTTTGCGTTGTGTTGTAGATGTTAATAATGACGAAAGAGTTCAAGGGCCGATGATGATAACTGAATGCACAACATCAAGACATTCAAATTAAAATCCAGATTCCAAGTTTAATTTCTTACAGCTTTATTTGTTGTGATAAATTCGAAATCCAAATCAAATAGCATGGTCATAATTCAATCAGTTTCATAAGTTCCAAATCCGTAAAATCAGTCCACATGTAAAGTTAATTTTGCCTAAGTAACCATTTTCAATATACGTGAAATATTTCTAAGTCCGAAAAAGCAAATAAATGATGGGGAGCACAAAAGGTTTAAAGTGTGCAGCTCATGGTCAAGTTGAATGCAGAATCAAAAGGTAGAATCCTCGTTTGATCAGACACACTGTTTTATATCCTATTGTAAACTGTCCCACAATTCCTTTCACCAAAGGTCAGTTTTACGCCTAAATAATCAAATGGCGTACGCCTAAATAATCCGTACGCCCAAATAACAAATACGCTACGCCCAAATAATATCGTACGCCTAAATGATGAATACCAACTATAACTTAATGCTTTTATCCCCAAATACCAAGTAACACCGATCAAAGAAATAATTTTCTAGTACTCAATATAATGACCAATCCTTTAACTTTGGAACGTAAAACTGTCCTAGACTACTCAATATAATGACCAAGTTTAACTGATATACAAGTACTGTGAACTCATTAAACCCACTTGCTATAAGCTAACTCTCTTACACACTCACTCTTCTGAAATTAAATATATTACCATGTTTGTTAGTCTATCTATACATCTAACTATCTTACTATCTTTCTATCCTTTCATTTAACTGTTGTTGATATTGTTTTTTGCCATCCGCGTTTATGAGTAATTCTCACTGAACTGTATTAACTAGATTATAAACGTTAACGGTGACACATAGTTTTGTGTGTTGGTCCGTTATACTTCCGGATGGCAATGTTGTGATCTTCTTAGCCAAGCGAATACTATCTATATGATACTTGTATGATATGTCATTCCAACCGACTTTCCGACTTTTAAGACGGAATCAATCAGAAGGTGAATAGAAATCACTTACCAACATGTGAAAATGGTAAACACGAATAGGTCAGAACGTGACTTTTTCCACACCCAATCATTTGATCCTTTCGAACGTGCTCTAAGTGCACTTTGAAAAGTGATTCTATGCACACCTTTGTTGACTGCTTTAGATTACATTGTACAGATGGCAACAATGACAACCAAGGTAATAATGCCCAAAATTAACAACAACAGTCATAAAGAATGGAAGCAATTTGGTGGCTTTATACAGACCTGCCTACGACTATGAATATTTCGTAGAAATACGAATCTTTTTGGTTCTAATTGACAATTATATAAAGACTTTAATTGGATAAACTTCTTGAAAGCAAAATTTTGCTGCCAGAGCTCGTATATAAAAGAGATTAAAGCATTAATTAATGTATTTAAACACAAATTGGTCATTTTTAAGGGTAGTTATAATGTCTACCATCCCTGAAAACTACGATTTTTTTCCAATTCCAAGAAGGCAGGTATGCTTTGTGGTCTAGTGGTATAGGACGGCTTGAAACGTGTACGTTTCAAGTTCGGATCCTGCTGAGGGCGTTGGTAAGTTAACTATCATCACAGTCTTATTTAATCACATTTTCTGATGTAGAATATGCACATGGCCGTTAACATCGGTGTCGCCGTTAAAAAAAAGTGTTGTTTTTTTGTTGTTGTAAATTTGTCTGAAATACGTCATGTCTCATTCTACATATTATATGGTGTTGGCAAAAACTCTCAAACCTGAGTCCCGAGAATTGGGAAGATGTTGGGACTGATATTCATATATATCGATGTATGATGTAAAAGTTTCATTATTAGGCTTTCTTGTCATTGTATGGCAGCAATGTACATTGATTATTATTAACCTAATTGTGCACAAAATCATAGGCAAGGATGGGTAATTTCATTTACCTTTATTTACTTGTGAAGTTTTCTCGTATTCCAAAGGTAAATGCATCAATCGCGTTTAACATTTATGAGCGGACCCCTGCTGGTATCAATTTTGAAAGGAAATACTCGTGCTTGCACGACATTTAGCCTCGGTGATTCTTGTTATCGCAAAGGTCATGACTGGAAGTCCTTACTTACATCAAGGTTTTTGTCATAGGAGCCACCCTTTTATTTTTATATTTATTGATTTTGGACTTCCCTTTAGATTAAACATTAATATTCGGTTCTTACCGACGTGCACTTACATATACATATATACATATATATATATATATATATATATATATATATATATATATATATATATATATATATATATATATACACACACACGTCGGTTCTTACCCTCTTGCTTTTTGGAATTCCTGATGTGCTTCTTATCGCTGTACGATTTTGCGAATGTAACCTTCAATTTTATTACAGGAACAGATCAAATGAACGTTTCGAGTTTCCCCTATATCAACAAAACAGGATGAATGGAACATCCTGTCCTGTCCTGTCCTGTTTTGTTTATAAAGGGGAAACCCGAAACGTTCATTTCATCTGATCTTGTAATAAAATTGAAGCTTACATTCAATTTCATATTATTTATTTCTTAGAGCTTCGAGCAGCAACATGTACATGACATCATTGCAAAGAAATTTCCTTATTTCTTGCGCGTCTAAATCTAATCCTTGTATTTACCTTCCCTTCAAAATTGTGGCGTATTTTAAACTGATATTGTTTTATTTTCGTTTGTTTCGTTGTTAATTTCCGCCAGGGAATCACTGGTAATATATTTGCATTTCCTCATCTGCGGAAAGGAAATTCCCGGTAGAAGCCAAAATGGGTGATTAAAAGGGCAAGATGGGTTAATGTGGCTTTTAGGATAAACGGAACGAAAATAAAAGAAATCGAAACGAACATGTAACCCACCAGCTTAAAACGGTATTAAATCGGAGCGAACCTGATACCTAAGATTTAGTTTTCCGCTTAGCAAATAGCATTTGAGTTACAAGAAATGCCTTCTTTGGGAAAAAAAAAAACTTGAGCATAAGCTTTTTTATAGCGCGAAATTTTTATTCTCTATTGTCTTCTGGCACTTTCCTACTCACTTCATGTCTTGTTGTTATCAACATTAGTGCCTGCTCCACTCACTTTTCTGAATTAAAAATTCACCTCAAATACCGGAGCATACTCAATGTCTCAATTGTTTTATGTTATATGTTTGTGTTGAGAATATTGGCTATTACGCTTAAATGCTGGTCACCTAACTTCGCAGCGGTTGTGTGTGTTAAACCCGGGACCTCAAGTTGTCAGGAAGAGATGGCTCTAATAATCTAATAATGACTAGGGTGAGAGACGATCTTTTTTGGGATCGTGGATAGCTCATACGGTAGAGTCAGGCTCTCCCTGTCCAGATGGAGTTGTCGTACCAGTAAGGTCGCGGGTTCGAACCCCCATCGCCGCCGCGAAATTTTTATTCTCTATTGTCTTCTGGCACTTTCCTACTCACTTCATTTCTTGTTGCTTCCATGCGGTATCACGGTTAACTGCTTAACTTACAAGAATTTAGATTCAAATAAACGTCTTCAACACAAACAGTGAATTTGATTGTATAAAGTCTAGAATGAATCATTTAGATTTTAACTCAATCACCTTCATCGTGCTCATAACAGACGCATGGGTCACTCGGTGTACAACTTCTGTACCGTTCAGAATGGAAGGATGGACGCTTGATGGCTGAGCAGCTCCGACTAACCCTATTACTGTCTATTTTCATTACCCATGGCGGAGACATGAAGTGAGAGCAGTTGATTGAAGGATGGACTTTTGTCAAGAAAAGGCTGGGGAGATTTTGGCCTTACTCTGAAACAAAAACGCCCAGAAATCTCGTCCTTCAAATTTAATATCGATCGTCTAAAGTGACTCTCATGCTCGATCATCCTGTAAAAAAACCCTCTCCGAAGTCCCAGTACTGTTTTATACACATAGCAGAGGATGTGTAGGAAAACACAACGACAAACAAACTATGCAATGTCTTCAGAGTACTACTCTACCACAATATTTTACAAAACAACATTGTACACAGGGGACAGCGTGGCTCAGCGGTACAGTCTTTGCTTCCTACCCGAAAGGTACCGAGTTCGATCACCCGCCGCTGCGCTGTGTGGCCTTGAGCAAATCACCTCGCTCTAGCTCACTTTGCGACGCTG
>NC_088362.1:108070221-108095221 GCF_034508935.2 Berghia stephanieae | reverse complement strand
CGTGATCGAAGGCGACCACTCCATGTGAAACATCTAGATACGCCCAATCAAATTCATGTATGTGTTAACTGAGTCTTAATGTTTTCTATAAATCTTGTGTTTCTTCGAAATTACATATTGACCACGTGTGACGATTTTAGATTACGACTTGTGTCCAAATATTGATGAAACGTCCATTGTCCACGTCGGACAATCAATGACCACTCCAATTTATTGCATTGGTCACGGAGATGACTTATCCACCCGAAACTATGTTATGGAGTCTTATCTAGGTGGTCAATAAAAGTGTGTGCATCTTGACATTAGAACATAAATGATTGAAGATTTTGTATTAATGTTTTCCATAAATCGTGTTTTTTCCTTCGAAATTACATGCGAATTCTGTTCAATCTATGTACCAACTGCATTCCCTCCACTTGAATATGCTCAAATTATTATCGTTACTATCATCACTATTATTATTGTATTATTATTATTATTATTATTATTATTATTATTATTATTATTATTATTATTATTATTATTATTATTATTATTATTATTATTATCATTCTACTACACCCCTTTATACTAAATTCAACGATTGAGATGAGCCTTCCCCATATAGCTTTAATTCAAGCAAGAAGTGAAATGAGAAAGAAGGAAGGAAACAAGTGGGCCCAAAAAGGAACATAATTGCATAAAAAGAAGAAGAAAAAATACATTACATTATTTCTAGGTTCCAAAAGGCTTAATAATATTTCTGAACCCGAGACATTCCTTACTCAGTATTGTGTTCTGCCGTTGTTTAATTATTTATTTAAAAGATTTTTTTTTTGTTTTACCTCACAGTCCACAACTCAAAGCAGCTAAGTAGATCAACGTTTCTTTTTTTTTTTAAACGACAAAGGCACAATGCGTAACCAAGCACCAAAAATAATTGCAAATTTTCAAAACAGCATAATACCATTTGCGAAGTTTAATATCTAGGATCACCTTTATATTTTGAAATACCAAATTCTGATACAACCAGCTTGAGACACGATGAAGGAAAAAACAAATGTTTGCGTAATCCCGAGGCCAAATTTGTTTTTGCACTCACTCAATCTTATTTTCTGTGATGTCACAGCTGGTAACGACATTCTTGGGTCATTTGGATATTTAAGTACTTGGACACACGAGATTCTTGAAACATGATCAAAGTGGGTCCCAGCGCCCGTCAGCACTGGGGATTTCCTTCATGTTATTGGGGACGATTTTTTCCCTCTCCTTTTATTATTCATTTATACTTTTCTACTCTTCTACATCGACTCGATGACGAACTCGGACACCGACTAAACTAATTTTCTTATTTTTGTAGAAAATATTTTTTCTATACTTCGATGGATTAAAATGATTTCAATTCGTCAAAATGTCTGAGACATGAGATTTCGTTTACTTTTTGATTAATTACCTATCGTCATAATTTATTGATATGTTTGGAAGAAAGTTTAGCCTAGAATAAGTAAACAAGCGTTTAGTCCGAATATGGTAAATTGCAATGAGATGGCGAAGAAAATAGAAGGGAAAGTGAGAGAGAGGAGAGAGATAGGGAAAAATAGAGAGAAAAGACACAGAGAATGAGAGAGAAAGAGAGAGAGAGAGAGAGAGAGAGAGAGAGAGAGAGAGAGGAATGGGGAGGGGGGGGGGGGTATGTAAGTTGCGATATGCAATAGAAACCGCTTGAAAAGCAGACAACTGTGCTAAAGAGGAAAATGTAACAAGAATCGGAACTCGAAATGTTTTGAAGAATAAAGTCCTAATGCCTAGTTTTCATTTTATTTAATCGTTAACATACATGCATAGATTCAGATAGATTTTTAACAATTTTCTCCCTTGAACTTTCCTTTTTACAACGTTCAGTTTGATGGAATAACTAAATTTCTTGAGACAACGGACTACAAAATGTATTGAATGTAACAACTTGAAAAAGGACAAAATCTGTAACAAGGAAAGTCTCAGGCTCAAAACGATTCTTCAGTCAGAAACAAAAACATTATGAAAATGAGAGGTATGCGCAACGTAGTATCCCGACGCATCTTTCTCCATAATAATATACATTTCCGCAGTGTTCTTCCCCAACTAAAAGAAATGAAGGGAGTAGAGAAGTGGCTGAAGACAATTGAGAATAAAAAAAATCCCTAACTACAGAACAAATTACTGTTATATTTACCTTGGCAAGACTTAAGATAGATCAGTTCTCTCGTCTCTCTGAATTATGC
Source organism: Berghia stephanieae (assembly GCF_034508935.2). Taxonomy (NCBI): domain Eukaryota; kingdom Metazoa; phylum Mollusca; class Gastropoda; order Nudibranchia; family Aeolidiidae; genus Berghia; species Berghia stephanieae. The sequence continues at coordinate 108,092,981 of NC_088362.1, read as the reverse complement.
GTAGCGTATACCATCTTTTTATCCGTTTTGCTGTTGGTTGAATGCGAGATTTTACTCCGTAACGTGCCCTACTTGTTTGTTGTTTTTTGTTGTTTTTTGGGGTTTTTATGGGGGTTTTTTTTTGGTTTGTCTTTTGTTTTTGTTTTTCTCAAGCTGCTATATTTTTTTCTCACTTCTTTTTTTTTATCTGTTTGACGTCAAACCATAAGAAAAGAAAACGTTAAAAGAAAAAATATGGGACTGCGATGCTCAAAATGGATCCAAAAAGAAAATCCAGGAAAACTGTTCTTTGTTTTGAATACTCAATTAAGCTTCTCTCCAATTTCTTGAAGCGTAAACCCGAAATTTCTTTGAATGGAAAAAGATCGCCTGAAAATTAATTTTCGGCCTCGGTGGATTCCATTGTCGGCGAATTTTTGTTTCTTTCTTGATTGCTCTGGTCGTGTGACCGATGCCTTTGGGCGTACGGTGAATTTCTAATCTAGGTTAGAATGGCCACTGGCAACACGGTGTGGAACAAGGCCCTTGAGACCTTGTCCCGTTTCATCTCTGATCGATTGCCGATCACAAAACCATTGGGTTCCAATTTCGTAGAGTTAAATCAACACATCTATCCCGTGTACACTTGTGCCGTGCTCGGGGGAAAAAAAAACATATTTTAAAATTTGGCCAGAAAACTAGTCGTTGAAATATCGATCGAGTTCAATGACCCTCATCTTGGCAACAACAAAAACTTCGCGAAGTCCCAGCTTTGAGAGCATTTTTTTCTGCCAAGATGAGGGTCATTATATGGATCGATATTTGCAGGACGAGTTTTCTGGCCAAATCTTAAAATATGGGTATTTCCAGAGCAGGGCAGACTTGTGTTCTATCGTGTCTGAATTGGAGCGAGTGCGATACTCCTATAATCTAAGATGTCAAGTGCCATTAGGTGTTTGGAAGGACATCTGCTTAGAAGTGGAGGGTTTTGTTGTTTTCTCTGTTTTGTTTTTTTTTTTTGGGGTGGGGGGGGGGTATGTGGCGAGGGGAAGGTAGGGAGCGTGTGTAGTTTTTTTTTTTTGGTTTTGTTTGTTGTTTTGTTTGTGGGTTTTTGTGGCTTTTTTTGGCTTTTGTTATGTTTTAAAATCTTATACTCGTTCCTTTTTGTGTGCCTGACTTGTCTTTAATTCATCTAGGATGACTGTTTGATTTTCTCCGATTACAAATTGAATTGCCGAATTTGATCATTAACATGTCTCATCAATCTTCCATTTCTTCCCTCACTGATATTCTTTGATTCGTATTCTTTTTATCCTATTTCGTGAATTTTCTTTTTTTCTCAACTCTCTCTCTCTCTCTCTCTCTCTCTCTCTCTCTCTCTCTCTCTCTTTCTTTCTTTCTTTCTTTCTTTCTTTCTCTCTCTCTCTCTCTCTCTCTCTCTCTTTCTCTTTCTCTCTCTCCGTCTCTCTCTCTATAACCCTCTCTATTTCTCTTCCGTCTCTCTCTTTTTCATACTCGCACTCATACAATATTCTTCAGTGCCAGTATCATGTAGCCATGTATTCATGCTCTTCCTTATAAAAGTTAGTGCATATAAAATTCCTTTCCTAAGGACACGAAACTGGAGTCACAGTTTTGCGATAATTTTCACTCCAAATACGCTTCAACAGTCGTAACGTCACTTCCCTCGTAATGACGCATGGTAACTTAATAACTGGCTCTAAACTATCGGAACAATGGCGGACGCCCTTATGAAATATTTCTCCGATGAGCATAAAAGTGTATCCAGAGGAAGAAAAACATTATAAATCTGATCATGTTTTGACTTTTACACATCATTCTGATCACAAGACATATGAAAAGTTCTAGCCAGCATGAAGAATAAAAAGTACTGATTTTCTTTGCTTATAGAACCACTATGGCCGTCGTTGCTGGGCGACGTGACATCAGACTATTGAATCCAATTGTTCATAACGAGAACAAACAGGACGCCTGTTTCTTGTATGGAGTTAGAAAGGCATTTCGACGTCTTGGGATGTTATTATATTATGCCGGAACACATTAACTGCCGTGCAAGTACGTATTTTAAAATTTGGCCAGAAAACCAGTCCAGGTTTGAGTTTTTGCCAAAATGAGATTCATTTAAATCGATCGATATTTGAAGGACGAGTTTTCTGGTTACATTTGTAAATACGTGATTTTCGAGAGTACGGCGGTCAACTGCTTTAATGGGCATGATCTATATTACATTTCATTGGTCACAATCAAAGTGTGCTCAAAATGACCCACATAGTGAAAAGTGCTCACCGATTTTGAAATATCTAACATCACGATTGGTCATTTTGTTCTGTTTGACACATGGGTATGTTTATAACTTTTGTATACAAAGCAGTGTGTCCAATCGTTGGACAGCAACAAGTTATGTGATTGATGGTTGGACGAAAACATGAATATAGATCGCTCCCATTAGGCTGTGATCGGCATTTCTTTGGTCAGCAGAGTATACTTTAAGTGTCCACCTGGGTGTAAGAGTCACTGATAACGGTAGCGTAGGTTGATGTCCATTAAAAATAGGTGAAGGCTTTCAGTTGATTAAAAGCACCCTAATGTTGTTTTTTTTCTATCTTAACTCGATTAGTACAGCGATTAGGCTAATTAATTTCCTAGGCTCTCTTGTATGTTAGATTTTTTTCATAACAGTGTTTATTGTACATGTTAGAAGACTGTTGATATAATAAAATTGATTCAATTGTAATTGAAATTTTATACCAACTTGATTTTGGGGTTAAATCGTATCAAGCAAAATTCTTCTTCAGTTATGTGATGTGAAGATCAGAATTTTATTTACTCTATAGATGAACTGAACACGTGTTTCTTTTTGTTTTGCTTGTAATTTTGCATTTTTCCTCGATTTCTACGAGGTGTATAAGGTGTATGTTTATGGTTGCTTGTCTGTTTTATGTGTTTTTTTTTAAGATTTGATCGTTGGGGATTTGGTTTTTGTTTGGGTTTTTTTTTTGTTGTTTTTTTTTTGGGGGGGGGGGGGATGTTGTTTGTTGGTTTTTTTTTTGTTTTGTTTTGTTTTCTGTTTTTTGTTGTTTTGGTTTGTTTTTTTTGTTTAGATTTGTTTTAATTCGTCATTTTTAATTATTATCATTTTGTAAATAGTGGAGAATTCGTCATATTTGCGGAGAAATAAAGGCTATTAGGAACAGGCAGTCATCTTTTATACTTATTATAATTATACTACTGTATTGTATTTCTAGATTTGCCGATAATTCTGTGCTCGGTGATAAAAAATTAACATTGGCTTTATGGAAAAGTGTTGACCTCCAACCCTATTTTTTAAAAGAATCGATGAGAAAGATTCACATTACTAGATAGTATCAAGAGAGATATAAAATCACGTCATCATCTATCCATCTGTCTATTTATCTATATTTAATTGCATTATGATATAAGTGTGAAAAGAGTGCTCGACATAGTGGCAACATTTATTGAGCAAGTTATAGAATATTATTTACTACTATTTTCTTGTCCAGTCAAAATCAATGTTTCTAGCCCTTAACGGTTATCTTCAGAACTGTGTGGTTGTTTATGTTTCTTGTGGTGCTTCCGGTGCGCTGTAGGTTCCGTCTAGGTTGGTAGCTATTGTATAATTCCTTTTTGGATGACTTCGATACTTTGTGTGTTTTATGATGAAATATGATCCTCCAGGCAATCCTGAAGATAGCCGTTTAGGGTTAGAAACATTGATGTAGACAGGCCAAGATTTAGTCGTAACAATTATATATATATATATTATTTTAATATTTACCACAATGTTGGAGTCAGTCTACATCGATGTTTCAGGCCCTTTCAGCCATCGTCAGGACTGTGTGTTACATGAGTTTGGTTTGTTGTCTGTTGTTGTTTGTTGGTTGAAGTTGATTAATAAGTACTTCCGTCGATGTGGACAAGTATTGTACATCTCATTTTTAGTGTTGAGGGTGTTTGATTATAGTATATTTCTCTTCTAGGCATAAGCTACATTGTTTTGATGTTGGTGTGTATCCTGTTGCTTTATATATAATGTTCCATGAAATGTTGTGGTCTAGGTTGTTGTCTTTTTGATATATATAACATGGCTGACACCTGTTGACATTGAGCTTCGGCTCAGTGGATAGTCTTATGTTTCCATTTATTCACTGTGTGGAATCTTTAATTTTTACCTGATGTGGACTAATCTTAATATTGGAACTTTTAACTTAAGATCTATTAAAAGTAACATTCGAAAGGAACAACTGTGTCAAGATTTAGAAAGTTATAAAATCGATGTGTTGTGTTTACAAGAGACGAAGATCCAAGATGGCGTCGACCAAACAATAAATGGTCACAGACTGCTGTGCTTTGCTTCCAGCTCACCTCACTAAGGATGTGGATTTCTCATAAATAAAAACTGCAGGGATTTGACTAGTGACGAATGGAATGTTTCGGACAGAATATGTGTTCTTGAGCTTAAGTGTAAGATCAATTCAAGGAACCAGAATAACGATAACAAAGACGATCACGGTAAGAAGACGTTCCTTATCTCAATCGTAAATGTTTACGCACCAACAAGTCAACGCGCAAAACAATACCCAGAGGAAACTGATAAATTTTACAAAGACCTAGACGATACACTGAACAAAATAGGAAACAAATCAATATTAATAATTGCTGGAGATTTTAATGCCAAAGTAGGAAAACGTCTCGACAGTGACACACTATGTTTAGGATCATACTCAAAAGGAAAACGTAACGATAACGGAGAAAAATTAGTCCAGTTCTGTGAACAGAGAAAACTTTTCATAACAAACAGTGCTTTCAACCACCCATCAAGACACCAGACAACATGGGTAGGACAAAGGAAAGACCAAACCCAAGACAAAATGATAACAATACACAACCAAATAGACTATATCATATGTCGACACCGCCATAAACACTACTCAACCAACTCGCGATCATACGGTGGTACACTGCTAACATCCGATCACAAACTTGTAAAAACGAATTTCAACATAAATGTGTACAGACAACGAAGACAGAAAGGTAAAACGGCAGTCAAAATAAACACGGCAAAAATAGTAAATGAGCGAGAATGTCGCATTCATTACCAATATGAACTTAACTCAAGTCTATGGAAAATAAAGCAAAACAGTAATCCAAACAATGAATGGAAAGAGACGCAAGCGGCAATGAAATATGCGGGGGAAGAAAGTGCAGGCTCTATTAATACAACTAAGAACAAACCAAATCGAACGCCTAACATCGCTATTAACGATCTATCGCGGCAACAAAAAGAACTTAGGATCAGGATACAAAACACGAAAGACTCGGAAGAAATAATAAACCTGAAAACGGAACGAAACAAAATACTGCATTCAATTCGATCACTTACAATAAAACACAGAAACGAGGAATTAGACAAAAAAGTGGAAGACATAGAAAAGTCCAAAAATAACGCATCGTCTATGTTCAAAGCGACGAAATCTCTGAACCGAAAACCATTCGAGAACCCAAAACTACAGGATAAATTTGGCAAACAGACAACAAATCCCAACGATATCCTTGACATTGTAACTGACCACTTCCAGCAGAAATTTCACAAACAAGTCTCACAAATATCGCCCTTCTCAGGAAACCCTAGAGACCTAAACAACCGCATCACAACAACTGAAGTTAGAAATAGCATAAAGTGCCTAAACAATAACAGATCCCCAGGCGAAGATGAAATTCCCGCTGAATTGCTGAAATGCGGTACCCTCTCCCTGGATCTGAGCATTGCAAACATAATGAACAAAACATTCTCAACACACAAAGACTGGGACATAAACAGCGGTGTCCTAATTACAATACAAAAACCAGGAAAAACGAAAGGACCCGTAAACAACCTGCGCCCAATAACATTACTGAATACCATAAGAAAAACACTGTCAACTATTGTCCTCAACAGAATTAGACCGAAAATAGAAAATTATCTATCACATAGCCAAAGCGGGTTTCGCCAAGACCGAAGCACATCGGACGTTGTATGGACACATAAATGGTTGGCAGCAAAGGCACTCAAAGAAAACATATCCATAACAATAACCGGAATCGATATGTCCGCAGCCTTTGATACGATCGACAGAGGAAAACTTTTGGAGATATTAACAGAAATAGTAGACGAAGACGAGCTCCGAATAATCCGATTTCTCCTCAGCAACACAAAGATACAACCAAGGATATACGGGGCCACAAAACAGACGCAGTTCGAAAGTAACATCGGGACCCCCCAAGGAGATAGTCTGAGCCCGATTCTGTTCACAATATACTTAGAACACGCTCTGAAAGAAGTTCGAAAAGTCATTCCAAAACCAACGACTCATATTGAGAATGCAATCCCTAGAAAATCGCCTATGCAGATGATGTCGATTTTATTGGATCAACACCAGCAAATATAGACATCATACAAAATACCCTCATGAAATATAACCTCCAAGTCAATGCCAATAAAACCGAATTTACAACAATATCGAGGAACAAAGAGGAATGGAAAAGAACAAAGAAAGTCGGCTCACTAATTGGAGACACCGAGGATGTACAAAGAAGAAAACAGCTATCAAACGCCGCACTCAGTAAACTCACCAATGTATGGATTAGAGGTGACAAAATAAAGAGAAAAACCAAACTGAAACTGTACCATGCTCTTGTAAAACCGGTACTTCTGTATAACTGCGGCACTTGGGCGTTGACAAAATCCGAAGAAGAACATCTGGATGCCTTCCATCGCACACAGCTAAGAAGGGTACTGGACATCAAATACCCCAAAAAGATCTCAAATGAATCACTCTATAAGATCACAAAAGAAAGACCAATCTCCCTTGACATTTTACAACAACGATGGCAACTTTTCGGTCACATACTACGCAGGGACAAAAACATACCAGCAAACCAAGCCATGTCGGGATACTTCCAAAAACACGGGAACCTTTTCAGAGGAAGACCGATCACAACACTCCCCGTGATCCTAAACAAAAACCTCACAACACTTGGACAAAGCATTAGTCTCATAACGGCAGGGGACCTTGAAAATCTGAGAACCCTAGCAGAGGACCGGCAATATTGGAGACACCTCACACAGGAAATACTGGAAACAGCCAAGGCGACCCGATCTTTCGGTCGAGACGCGAAAGGCATCTAAGTAGTAAGTAAGTATATATATATATATATATATATATATATATATATATATATATATATGTATATATATATATATATATGTGTGTGTGTGTGTGTGTGTGTTTGTGTGTGTGTATACCTCTGTCTACCTGTCTGTCTTTCGGTCAATTTATCTATTTATCCATCTATACCCATTTCTATCTACTCCTTTTACTCTATCTATCTATCTATCTATCTATCTATCTATCTATCTATCTATCTTACTCTCTCTCTCTCTCTCGCTCTCTCTCTCTCTCTCTCTCTCTCTATATATATATATATATATATATATATATATATATATATATATATATATTCAAATTGTCGTCAATCTATCTCTATCTTTTTCTCTGTCTCTCACTGAAATCTCCCTCTCCCTTTCCCTCCCTACCCCTTTCAATATATGTTTGAACGTCAGCGCGATAAAACATGCATAAAAAATGAAAAAGCTAATAGCCGACCAAGATTCGTCAACACGTTAACTGAAAACGTCCTCTTCAAAGGCCAGCATCATACGAACCCCCTCTAATCTTCGTTTACTTCATTACAGCATCGCTTCCTGCTTGTCGATGAGTTAATCACCACACGCTGCTTTCAATAATAAACCGACAAGCCGAAATTTCAGTAACCCTTCGTCAAATAATAGGGAAGGGTTCTTAACCCGGTTTAAAAAAATAAATCAATAATTTAAAGATGGATATAGATAGTACTGGCTGGCTGCAGTGCTAGAAAAAATAGGAAAATCTCGGGCAAAAGTCGGTTTGTTTAAATAACTTTAGATGATATGATTCAATGTTCAATGTTTGATTTCAGGTATTGCTATATATTTTTAAATGTTATTATTTAGTATTTGCTCAATACCAACGTACATTCACTTATTTGCAGCCCAGATAAACCAATTCGTTATGGACTCATTGTTGTTATGGAAATCTCTAAACAAATGACGCCAAATATTGTCCATTAAAACATTGTTAAACTAGGCCGATAATCCGGTTCCGATGTCAGACTGCATATTTGTACACGTCACTCATTACCGTTTTATTCCTGTCCCATATGTCCATCTACTGGTATTTGAATAGCATTGTCAGAGTTAAGTCTGGCTGAAAGTACTTTGCGGTAGATCAGAGTTTTATGCATGCCAGTCATGGCAACCAATTATTACACATTTGAGCTTTTAAAAAATAGTGAGCTTTTATATAGCGCAATATCCACTAAATGTGCTCAAAGCGCTTTACAAGGGGTCCCTGGCCAACAGCAACATTTAACATTTAGGACGGGACATGACGACTGTTGGGCGATGTACAATTTTTCGGACAGAGACAACTTTGTTAACGGCAAGATAATCATTTTACACCTGAGTACGGTGAGAGAAGGTGAGTAAAGAGCTTTTTCCAAGGACTCAATTATGCTCCGAGCGAGGCTCGAACCCTGGACCTTTCGATCCGAAAGCGAGTGTCCTACGACAAGACCACATAGCCGCACACTTCCGGTAACACCACATAAATCTAGATTAACTCTCGTTCCACAGACAGGCTTTGTTGCGTTAAGGACTCGATATTATCTTTGGATGAAGAAACCCTTGAATGTAATAATTATCAATTAGCGCCTTCCACAACCTGGTTACATCATTTCCTGATTAATGACAAGGAAAAACTGTCACAGTCGGGTGAGCAGATACTGATATGATTACAAGGAATTGATAACAGCTGGGGAGGAGTGGATTTTAACTCACTCAATCCTAGAGATGTTTGCTTCTTTTCAAAAATGGAAAAAAGTGTATTAAAAATGAGCATGTACATAGATATTCAACTACCATTGACATGTAAAAACTAAAAACATTAGCTTTGATACTACGCCTATAATTTGTCTTAGAAAAATGTAAGAAATAGTTATGTGGTAAAAGTAACCCGGGTAAACTACGGATATAGTCGGTGTTTGGAGTGAGTGAGTTAACGAGATTTGAAGAGAGGTGGGGGGGGGGGGGGGTGTTTGCTTTAAAAATGTTCCATCGACAGTGGGTAGACTGAATGGGGACTTAGAAATTTTCTCTCATGTTCACCAACTAATTGGACATATTGTCCTATATGAATGACATTAATTGATATCATATTATGTCTAGAGCTGAAGAATCGTTAGCATGTGTTATTTCAGCGAATTGATATTTTAAAATAAATGTTTATCTGAATAACAGGTTTTTAGTGTACTGTAATGATATCACATGAATAGTGGGAATTGGGTAAATAAGACCGTCAATATTAACTGGTGGGGAATATCAAAGTTTGAATCCTGAGGATAAAAAGATCTTAGATTGTTTGTTTAAGTGTGTGTGCGAGCGCGTGTGTGTGAGTGTGTGTGTGTGTGTGTGTGAGAGAGAGAGAGAGAGAGAGAGAGAGAGAGAGAGAGAGAGAGTTAGGCTGCGTGTCCACCGGCACGAAAACAACCCATAAACGACCCGTTTTTTATGCTGTAGGCAAAATGCGGACGGGTCGTTTCAGTAGCCAAGCATTCATATCCTCCTGATACAGAAAATTGGTTTTATCCACGTGACATGGGAAGCTTCTTCGGTTTTATCATTGTTTGGTGCTTCACTTCATCCATGCAATAAAATTTATAGCATGGATTCAGAGAGTTGAAAAGTAATGTAACTGCCATTTTCACGCGTCTTAAACCAAGATTGACTAGTCGTCAGATAGCAGGAATGAATTCCAAGAGTCTGATGGATTATCGTAAAAAATGGGATTAAAGTTTATTAGTCTGATAAGTCTAAAGAATAACATATTCAGTTATACTCCATGTAAATTCAAATATGTCGGGTGTTAATATCATGATGCCATTTGGTTGGTGCAGCGTGGCATAGCTGTTTGGCCTTAGCTTTGTACCCAAAATGTACTGAGTTCGATATCCCCCGGACCGCTGTAAGTCATCTCACCAAACCCCATTTTGTGGGTCCGTATTAATTTGGATACTACCAGTCTCTCATTGGCACGGATTCTAAATAACTAAATAATGCGGCTATGTGGTCTAATGGTATGACACTCGCTTTCGGATCGGAAGGTCCTGGGTTCGAGCCTCGTGCTCGGCGCATAGTTGAGTCCTTGGAAAAGTCTCTTTACTCACATTCTCTCACCGTACTCAGGTGTAAAATGAGTACTTGGCCGTTAACAGCGTTGTCCGAAAAATTGTAATGTCGCCTAACAGGCGGCATGTCCCGTCCTATATGTTAAATGTTGCTGTTGACCAGGGACCCCTTGTAAAGCGCTTTGAGAACATTTAGTGGATATTGCGCTCAATTTAATCAAAGCTCAATTTAAATAACCAAAGTGAATCGGAAAAAGTATGTATGAAGCAGTGCCAGACAAAGCAAGAAAAGAAAATACAAGAAAGAAAAAAAAACATCCCAAAAAATCTGAGTGATCAGGAGGTCTGAGGTTCGATCCCCAGTCAAGTCCGGCTGACCTTTTTAGATAATTTTATTCTTGTATTCTATTTTCTTGCTTTTCTGGCACCATTCAGATTTTTGCGAAACTCAAGTGCCTGTTCCCCAATGTATCCCCTTGCTAAAGAACTATAAAAATCTCCTCTTGAAGATGAATTTAGGGAATTTTATCTTATTTTGTTTTCTTTCAATTGATTGATTTTTGCCGGCTATAATCTAAAAGTCATTTTGCAAAAGGCCGTGCTTAATGTCATGTGTTATATGAGATGCGTGGCATTCATTCCATCAACATTGTGCACTGGTTATGATAGCAATCAGCCAGTTTTATGTCTTGGCAATAAGTCACCACCACCGTCACCTATGCCCTTTGGGGTACTTAAATGAATTCATTACACGTAATGGCCGCCGTTCTCGGCACGTTCTGGTAAACAAATAAATTAAAACATTCCTAAAGGACACAATCATGACGTAAGGAATAAAACTCTAATGATATAAAAGAAAATATAGATATGAACATTTATATAGTGCATTTTCATGACTCCACGAATCTCAATTCGCTTCATAATGTCTAAATTACCCCCCCCCCCTTTTTTCCCCACCCCTAGAAGCCATATTGAACCAACGTTCCATTCTACTTTGTACAAGTTGCCTATTAGGCAGCAGCTTCTAATCGTTCTCACACTACTATGATATGATTATGATCTATCCAGGACGCGAACTCATCGCCACAAACATTTAGGGTCGCGAACCCACCCAGGGGGCTTCGTCACAACGCAATGTTCAACTAGATGTTCTGCAGATTCGGGCTCTTGACCACAACGGGTACATGTTGGACAGGTGGAAAGTCTCTACAGATTGAGTGAGTGTGTCGCGAGGCAGGTTCTCGACCAAAGCCGGTTTGCTGCCACCCAGTGTCTCCTCTTGCTGGTGGAAAAGCCTGGCAACTTCTCCCCCAGTTTCGAGCAGCCGATGTCCCCGCCCCCTTGAGGGATTGAATTCGTCCAAACCAACTTCCATCTCGTATATGCAGCTCTGTCCGAAGTAGGCGCCCTACTGTACTAGCAATCTTATAATATCCACCAATGTCTATACTGAGTTATACTGTCGTACTGTCTTTAAATAAAGCGTATTTAACTTTTTTTTCCAGAAAAGTCGTCCTTCGGAGTCCCAGGTTTGAGAGTTTTTGCCAAGTTGGGGGTCATTTTAATCGATCGATTTTGGACGAGTTTTCTGGCCAATATTTTAAATATTTATAGCAGTATTGGCGGGTAATCATTCATACCTTAGCCAGGTGCTGGTAAATGCATGCGGAAAACGCTTACAAAAGAAAACAACGCTAGAATCGCCGTTTTGTCATCAATCTGGTCGATGACCACACCTAACATCGCTTGTTTTTATCACAAGAGTAGACGTCGACAAAAGGAATTTACAGAATAAACTACGTTTCGACTTTTGGTATTCGTCAGAAGACGAGAGCCGCAAATGTTTGTGTCACCAAGTACGACCAAAATAGTATTTAAATATCTAAAAAGGAGGAGAGGGAAGTAAAAAGATTGCACCCCTATTATCCCTGTCAACTTTTGGATTTTTCAATTTTTTTTTTACTCAATCTTTCTTTTAATCATTTTATCCGACAGTCGTTTTAACTCAATGTTTGGAAACTACTCGACTCACGATCAATTGGGAAATCGATGGAGTCGGGGTTTTTTCTGAGGTCTGTGTCCACATTTATTGAGTATAGCAGAGAGTACCCTACGATAGACGTGTGTCTTATCCAAAGGATGGCAAACAATTATTACTTTACATTCAACGCAACAGAGACCGAAATAAAGTATGGCGTAAACTATGATTCCAGCATGGGTCTAATGCCTTCTCGAGAATCTGTTTTCTCATTCTCTAAAAATGCTAAATAAATGTTTGTCTTTACTTTTTCAATTTATTCCAGTTATCCAAAAATAATAAATATATTAATATGATTGAATAAGGCAGCATAAACAATGGCCATTTACCTTGCTCACTGGGACTTATGATATTAGACAACCATCCACTGACTTTAAGCAAGTCCCCTTAACTCACTCAACCCTAATACCGACTAACCCGTAGTTTACCCGGGTTACTTTTACCTCATTATTACATTTTTCAGAGAAAAATTATTGGCGTAGTATCAAAGCTAATGTTTTTAATTTTTACATTTTAATGGTAGTTGAATAAAACTATCTATGCACATGTTCATTTTTAATACATTTTTTCCAGTTTTGAAAAGTAGCAAAAACCTCTAGGATTGAGTGAGTTAACAGTACAGTGCCGAAAACTGACTTGTATTTCATGAGGCTTTGACATTAACGTGTTATGGCCGTCATCAATACAATATAAACGGAATATACGTACTACATCATTCATTGTTTTTACTGATCCTGGCCAGACACACAAATGTCAATCTGTACTTAACATGTAAATATAAATACCACGACTCGCTGTGCTATTTGCATTTTACATGTCTGAACAGACGCTTTCTTCTAACACAACAAAGACAAAACACATTTTTTTAAATCGTTCTGTCCAAAAAATGTTATATAAAATATTGATCGACTTCTTTGACTTCTCGGAGTTTAGACTTTCTTGACAATTTGGGATCGGGAGTCATCTAAATCAATCAATAAGTAGTCTTTTACAGCCAATAGGCACTTAAAGCTTTAAGTTTATCCCGGTATCTATAGCGTGAAAACTACAATAGCAATTGCTTTCGACCCGTTAGATAGGACGCTAGTCTATCGCAAATCTAACAGATCCAGCTACCCAATCACTGTTGGATGGAGACAGAGGTCAGAAAAAACATCTCGAATGTACCGAATCGATTTCGGTCCCTTTGCGTGTGAAGTGAGTGCTCTACCATCTAAGCTCTACCATACAAATTAATCAATATTTGAAGTAGAAGTTTTCTGGTCAAAATATAAATGTATACGAGAGTGTAAACATCGATCTCAAAGGGAATAAACTTATTCTGCGGACAATCTGCCAACTGACGACGTGGATGAAAGCCACAGAAACATATATTTTGGCCACATATAAGTGAGTGATCCCATTTATATATATATATGAGTGGTTGTGACAAAAGATCAGCAATAATCTTTTTGTGCCAGTCTCTCCGTTTTTGGTTCAAGTCAGAAAAATATAGGAAAACGGGTCCTATCCTTAGATTTTCACAGACAAAGAAAACGGAAAGCAACTTAATATCTGTGTTGTTAAAACGATCAGTAATACACCACTTGCTTGAATGTCAACCTCTTGAAGACCTGAGATGCACATTCCTCCCACCAAATCCAAGCATCAGTAACACACTTTATAGTCACCTGGAACAACTACAAAAGACGTCTAACTTCTGCGTCATGGCACAAGACCGAAGGGCTAGAGCTCAGGTGGTCGCTGGTTCGGATAAGTAAGTAAGTAAAACGATCATAAGTCAGTCTAAATTCTTTGTTAAGTAGTCATTCACGGAGCATTAAGCTCATGGAGCGGAGTTGATCTCAGTTTCTATTTCGTGAATTGCACAATAGCAATTGCTTGCTAACCTTTGGATAGGATGCTAGTCTATCGCAAAGTACTTTCCACAAGATCTAACCAACCCAGCTACCTAATCACTGCTTGGTGAAAAGAGGGTTAAGTAAAAAAAAAATCTCGATTATTATTATTATTATTATTATTATTATTATTATTATTATTATTATTATTATTATTATTATTATTATTATTATTATTATTATTATTATTATCATTATTATTATTATTATTATTATTATTATTATTATTATTATTATTATTATTATTATCATATTATTATTATTATTATTATTTATTATTATTATTATTATTATTATTATTATTATTATTATTATTATTATTATTATTATTATTATTATTATTATTATTATTATTATTATTAAATATATTTCAGAACAGCATTCGTTATCAGCCAATTGTCTATCGATTAAAAATCTGAATATGTGTGTATGAAAGGTGCCAGACAAAGCAAGAAAGAAAAATACAAGAAAAAATAACATCCAAAAAAAATAAGTCTACCTCGACTGTCTATCAATTCTATCGGATCTTAAAATGGACGTGCAGAATATAATAGATGCTATCGACGGTACACGATTGCTGGATATAAATAGAAGTTTAAGAAATTTTAATGAATACTCGAGCTGTGAGTAGACCGTGTTTTTATGGATAAGAAATGGGAAGGAGGTAGAGGAGGAGGAAAAGATGGAGAAGAATCGAAGAGGGCGAAGAAGAAGAAGATGAAAATCATCATTATCATCATCATCATCATCATCATCATCATCATCATCATCATCATCATCATCGTCGTCATCATCATCATCATCATCATCATCATCATCATCATCGTCGTCGTCGTCGTCGTCGTCGTCGTTGTAGTCTGATGGTAACCATAAAAGGATTGATAAAGAGAATTGCCTGGATTGAGAAAAAAGCCCTGATATCTAAAGAATTGGAACCGACATCCTTTTGATCCAATAGAATAATATGAGTTAACCATAATTCCACTAACATGACTATTTATTCAACTACAGTATTCAGTATGACAGAGAATAATATTTTTAAGGCTGTACCCATTCACTTTCGTTTTAACAATATTATTATTATTATTATGGCTGAGTAAGGGAAGAAGGCCATGTAAAATTCTTTTCACGATAGTTCAAAGGTGAACAAAACGATTTATAGTTGGAAAAGCATTCAAAGTCCTGGAGCATAAAAAATCCTCTCTAAGAAATAGGGAAAAAGTGTATTTTGCCAAAAAAAATGTTTTCAATCTCATGGAAGTGTAATACCACTCTTCCAGAGGACTGGGTACATACATTGTGTAACTGATGTTCTGGTTTATTCTGGTTTGCGCGACCTTGTGGTATTGTGGTAAGACACTCGCTTCGGATCCGAAGGTCTTGGGTTCGAGCCTCGCTTGACGCATACTTGAGTCCTTGGAAAAGACTCTTTACTCACATTCTATCAAAATAAGTACCTGGCCGTTAACAGCGTTGTCTCTGTCCGAAAAAAATATAATATCGCCTAACAGGCGTCATATCCCGTCCTACATGTTAAGTGTTGCTTTTGGCCAGCAGGAGCCCCATACAAAGCGCTTTGGATATTGCGCTATATAAAAGCTCAATTTTTTAAATGAGTGATGACGTCTTATATTCTAGTCTAAATAAATGCTGGTCGTCAAGAAAGATCGTCCAACGTCGGTCTTTTACGTCCCGTCATTTTAACAATCTCCCTATTCATCCTGCTACTAAAATAGTTATGTCACCTTGTAATTCAATATGAAACCAATGCAACAATCCAAAGGATTGGTTACATATACACTTCCAAGGAGTTTAGAACTGGAAGAATAGAAAGTGTGACATTACAGCTTCTCATCTTCTTCTATTACAAATTGACTAAAATCTCCAACATAGCAATCCATAATTTATTAATTACTACGATTTTGTTGTAATGGAGTCATTGTGTTTAGATATACATCACGCGCTTTTGTTAAGTTTTCTTTCTTTTAAAAAGATTAAAAAGTGTTATCTAGAATTCATTCCGTAAATATCACAAGATTTCCTGGAGAAAAACTGAAGACAATTATTTTCTTTTCAGTTTTACGTCGATGTCATCAGGTTGGTGCTAGAATGTATTTTGATAATGTCACATTTACGTTTGATTGCAGCATAAATACCAACTGACAATATCAAGCATTAACAACAACGAAAGTGTTAATTGACGTGGGTTTAGTTTTTAAAAAGTCAAAATTTTGACTATGATTACTGACGTCAAAGTGGGTAATTTCGGTTTAAAATGCGGTTTCTTGCATAATAGCATAATAAAGAGCTCACTAGTCAAATGGCGTCGTTAAAGTCGTCCCAATAAGGCATATAGAGCCGGAATTTTTCTTTTAATGCGACAATATTGTTTGTTGCTCTTAGGATATGACGTTTGTACATTCCTTAAAACACAGAAATAAACCTATCAATACGATCAATGGTAGATGAAAAAGGACTAAATAAAATACAATTTCTGGCATCAGTTGTGTCTCGTTATTTAAGATTAATTTATTGATATATTAAAAGGAAACGGGGGCAGCGTGACTCAGTTTTTGCTTCGTACCCAAAAGGTATCGAGTTCAACTACCCGCCTCGTTGTGTGGCCTTGAGCAAGTTACCTCACCATAGCTAATTTTGCGGCGCTGCACTACGGCTGATGCCTGTGTAATATATATATATATATATATATATATATACATATATATATATAAATACAAATTTCAAATATAATTATGATCTTCTACAATATTGTTTCAAGCGTTAGCTCTCATCAGGAAGTGGATTAGACCGAATAAATGATCATCTGAATTTCTGAGCAAATAAATGGATAGATATACTGAGCCAAAAATGTCGTGTACATAAATTTAATTGGCTATAACTTTTGAATGAACTACAATAAAATTATAATTCAACGGCTGAAGATAAATTCAAAATACCGTGTTTCTTGTGCATATAAATATTAAGAAATGTAATCAACGGAACACCTCAGAATATATCGTTCAATTTAACTGGTGATAAACGGAGACTATAATATATTAAATTCAACATTAGTGCGTCATATAATTTTCAAGTGCAATAAGCATCGAATCAAAACACATCTTCTGATCACCATGGTAGTTATTTCGTAACAAAGGTGCAGACATCATTTGGCACTTCCAGAATTGTTCTTCTTCTTCTTTTTTTTTTTTTTTTTTTTTTTTTTTTTTTTTTTGGTTAAAAGAAAACGATTGTGATAAAATCATTGCTGTTAAAGTTTGAAGTTTTGATTTTTGTGTCAGTAATTTAATTGTACATTCAATCCGCCGACTTTTTATTTATTGATTTTCAAGATATGTATAGGAGAAACCCACAGATCAGAGTCAAACAATTGTGAATCTTTTTACTTGATCAAATATCTTGAGCAGTTAGAAAGTTATCGCCGTTTGAATATTTGTGCAAGACTTTTGTGATTCAGTTATATATATATATATATATATATATATATATATATATATATATATATATATATATATATATATATGTATACAACCAGCTAAGTGTGGCACAGCTGTTATCATCATTCGATTGTTGAATATTGATGAGGTACAGGAAACAGCATGTTGTAATCAACTCGTTATCGCCGACAACCTTTAGGTGGGATTGATTTGACATTAATAGATGTGGAAAGCTTAATGCAATAACTGATGAAAGCGACGGAGTGAGAAATTATTGTATGTGACGAAGGGATGTATGAGAGGGTTTTTTTTTGTTTGTTTTATTTGTTCTGTTGTGTTGCGTTTTTTTTTTGTTTTTTGGGGGGGTTTTTTGGGGGTTTTTTTTTTGTTGTTTTGTTGTGTTTTTCTGTGTTTTGGGGGGGGGGGGGGTTGTTGGGGTTTTTGTTGTTGTTGTTTTTTGCTTTTTGATTTGTTTGTTTTTTCTTTTTTGTCGAGTACATTATCCATATATTTTCTCAAATAGAATCCCAAGTGATCCCAAGCCATAAGCATCACCCGCCATGTTGGAACAGGCATAATTACTACTGTAGTGTTAAGCCTCAATTTGTTTTTCTGATTCCTACAAAGACAGAGCACCGTGACCGATAAGATTTCCAGTTTGGTGAGAAAATGTGAGTAAAGAGCCTTTTTCAACGGCTCAACTTTGCGACGGCCACGGTGGGTCTTTGAACTCGGGTTATAGAATTAAACCGAATAAATAATCGTCTGAATTTCTGAGTGTCGTGCCTCTTGTCACAACGTCAAGGGACTTTAGCTTTGGTCAATGACTGGATGGGTGATAGCAATCGCTTTGGGACCGGTCTTTGTCTTTGAGGAAGGGATGAACACATTGTGACCCAAATCGACTAAGACGGGCTCTTATGATCTTGATGTATGCATCGTAGATCTTGTATTTTATTATACGCTGTCTACAGCAGGCCAGTTTCTATTAATCTGCCTTTAATAACAGCACATGGCCTCAGTTTATGGCAATGTCATAAACAAAAAGCCATTCCGACCGAATTGCCAGGTACTTTTGAATGTATTGGGATGGCCAGGAAATAGGTGGCGAAGTGACCAGAACATGTATTTGTGTGTTTGTATGTATGTATGTGTGTGTGTGTGTGTGTGTGTGTGTGTGTTTTAAGCAGTCCATCAAAGCCGTTAGACCCATGGATCCGGAGTTTATCCCGGTTTTTATAGCGGGAAACGGACAATGACAATTGCTTGTTACCCTTTGGATAGGACGCTAATCGATCGCAATGTACTTTCTACCGGATTTCTATCAGATCTAACACACAACAACCAAATCACTGCTGGGTGGACGGAAAGGGGGGGGGGGTGGAACAGAATAAAAATAGCGACTTCACCTGGGATCGATCTCCGTCCCTTTTGGTGTGAAGCGAGTGTTCTACCAACTGAGATATCGGGAATCCCCTGGATTAAAAATTACATATCAATTTACAGCTCCTGTCTAATACATAAAAGTGTTACACATAATAGTATTTGTCATGCAAAGATATTGGGGTTGTTGATTTTGATTCGGCTATGTGGTCTTGTGGTATGACACTCGCTTTCGGATCGGAAGGTCCTGGATTCGAGCCTCGCTAGGCGCACAGTTGAGTCCTTGGAAAAGGTTCTTTACCCACATTTTTCTCACCGTATTCAGGTGAAAAATGAGTATCTGGCCGTTTACAACGTTGTCTATGTCCCCCAAAAAATTGTAATATCGCCTAACAGTCGCCATGTCACTTCTTACATGTTAAGTGTTGCTGTTAGCCAGGGACCCCTTGTAAAGCACTTTGAGCACGTTTAGTGCGTATTGCGCTATATAAAAGCTCACATTTAGGGGGGGGGGGGTTGGTGTGATCTATCTGCTGACACGTGTGAGTTGAGTCGATATTGAGACAAGACTTGTCTACTCCCCCACCTTCCGCCATAAAATGTTTACTTTACGTGCAGTGATGCGTGTAAGGACTTGCGTGTCAAGGAAGCTACCGAGATCTTCTCTAGAACTGTAACATGACCATCGCGTGAGATCGTTTTAAATTAATGAGCACTGAGCCACCGCAAGGCTCTAAAATAACCCCAAAAAATGCATAGTAAAGAAATGCGAAGAGAGAGAGAGAGAGAGAGAGAGAGAGAGAGAGAGAGAGAGAGAGAGAGAGACGTGATTTCAACATTTAACAAATATCTATTTCAAACGATGGTTCGGTTGGCAGAGCATTGGCGTCATAAACAAAGAGGAATCGTTTAAATCCTAGGTTGATTTGGTTTTTCTTTTCTGACTCTCTGTCTTAATAATTAGGTAGTAAAGGCCAGTTAGATCAAAATATTGGAAGTAAGTCGCGATAAACCCGTTTCCTATCGAAAGGACAATCAGCGTCCATTACTCTTTGTCCAAATCTACAGAAAACTGGATAAACTTCTGGTTCATAAAATACATGAGTATTTATATGGCGCAATATCCATTACACGTGCTCAAAATGATTTGCAAGGGGTTACTAGCCAACGCCAATACTTAACATGTAGGACAGAGATAACACTGTTAATGATCGGGTACTCCTTCAACATATTATGATTGCGGTGAGAGAATGTGAGCAAATAGCCTTTTCCAAGGACTATACTATGTGTCGCTAAGACCGGGACTCGAACCCAGGTATATGCCATCCGAAAACGAGTGTCATAGCACAAGGCCACATAGGCGCACATAAATTTGCACGTTGTGGCTTTGGAGAACTGAATGCTTCATTATCTTTAATCACCATGGATGGCAAAACTTAGAACCGTGATAATTGAACAATATTAACGACTTTATTGAGTTTGTTTTCTTTCTTGCTTTCATTATCTTTATTTATTTATTTATTCATTTATTTTTCTTCTTTTTTTTCTTTTTTTTTTTTGGATTTTTGTTTTGTTTTGTGAAGTATGTTATCATGTTCTGTAGAATCCTGGTAAAGGAAACACCGCAGAAACCACCAAAAAAATATGAGTTGACTTTAATCAAGGTTGACTCTCTCCATCATCCATGAATGGAATAAACCTAAATAAATAACAGACAATTTGGGAACAACAAGAGTTGTTGACGTTCAGCAGAAGCTGATTTAACTCTCTCCTTACCAGCTGTTTTCAGAATTTTCCCTGAAACATCATACAACCCAATACAAAAATAACATATTCTTCTACACTCAAATAGAAAAGCAACAAGTATAATATTATATACATAATATTGTTCAACCAAATAAGCTCTACAACGCAGTGTCAATTTTTTTAGCTATGGCGAAAACTTTTCTTTAAATTCTGTCATATACAAAAGAAATTAGAATTGTAAAATTGTTGATTTATATCGTTACGAATGTGACGATTTTTGTGGGTGGTAAGGAGGGGTTAAAGAGTGTTGACTTTATGCAGGTTCTATTGTATGAACCAAACAATTATTTAACTTTGGTAGGATAATATTCAAGGCAAATAGGGACGTCAGCCTGCACAATTATTTAAAAATTGTCCAAGTATGGCAATTTATGATTTTTAGTTTTTTGGTGACGATAAAGAAACCAATATGTGTGGCTATAATCTAAGCAAGCGCTGGGCTGATGGAGCCTTTGAGCACACTTGACTCATATTAACCTCCTGACACAGATCTGAGTGAGTGTACTCAGCTAGAGGCAACGGATTAAATACTGTAGTCTAGTCCTTTAGTAGTGCTCTGGTTCCACTTATTAATAGCCTTGCAAATCACGTTGTCAGAGTATGGTCCGTTCCTGTTGCCACTGGCCGACTTTATAAATTGCCTGTTACTCTATTGATAGGACACTGGTCCATGCCCTTAGTATATCTGAATAACTTTGTATTCCTACTTTTTTAATCATTGAAACAACAATATATTTCAAGTTAAGTTGAAAAATTCCATTTGTTCAGTATCGAATTGATAGGAGATAAAACCAGACTCGAATCTGCGATATGTCAGGCATTAATTAAGTCTGTTTTTTCCATCCCCCAGGACTAATTTAGATATTGCGGAAAGTGCTTGTGATAAATCAGTACACTATCCACAGAATAGCGAGCAGTTCTATCGTACGGAAAACGTTGAGCTAGTACGTACAATGAAGAACCGCGATGTGTTTATTTTGTTTTTCCAAGTAATATTATTATTATTATTATTATTAGGTTAATGAACAGTGGCACCAAAGCTTGCCAAGAAAATCAAATTAGTTAATATCTAATTGATTTGATTTATAAATTGCTTTACGGTGTAATGAAATAAAACACTGATAACTTGCTTGATACGAATACAGGTGTTCATGTCAAGATCCATTAACCCTTTCCATTCATATTTAGACTTAACGTTAACCTGAAATCAAATGTTATCGTTTTTACTTAGAGAGCAGTAACAACACTGCGACCTCTGGCTTCAATGAATCCCGAGTCTCATCCCCATCATTTCTGTCTTTGTGAAAACAGTAAGGTCAGCAAGTGTAAACATATTATCATTGAAAATGGAAGCAATTATGATGATTTCAATGAAATTCAGCCCCGCCCTTATAGGGTTAAGCGATTAGTTTGGGAGAATTATGAAGGTTCAAAATGAGAACATTTTAATTAGAGTTAAACGGAATTTAATCATTTTACGTCATTGCCCGCGTTATTTCGTTTCTTGTCAGGACTCATATTATCTTTTCTTCTCTTTATCTGTTAGTAGACAGACAATTCCACCGTATGCTGGCAAAACACATTTATTAATTTCGTCCAGAGAGCTTATACTGTAAATATAAATAGATTTAAATCTCCCCTGATTGTCAATAAGCCTTAAACTAGATATAGAGTTCTAAAGACGTCTCCGGTTTAGAATTATTGAGAATGCTTGCCTTTTTTTTCTTTTTTTTTTTTTTGTTTTGTTTGTTTTGTTTATTTTTTAGTTCTTGTTTTTTATTTATTTTATTTATATTTTTCATTTTTTGTTTTTGTTTTGTTTTTATTTTTCTTGTTGTTTTTAAAATATGCTTTTATCTGCTTCTCCCTTTTTCAATATTTTATCTCAAAGAATATGTA
>NC_088362.1:108040221-108060221 GCF_034508935.2 Berghia stephanieae | reverse complement strand
GTTAACGCACTCTACAAGCTGAAATCCGTCTGCAATAGCACTAACCTGAACATCAAATACAGGGATCACAGAATAATATACCCGTTTTCAGTGGATTTAAGCCTGAATGTGTACCCTTACGCCAGTTGACACGTTCGTGTCTAGACCCCTGAAATTACTACACACTAATCAATACGGTCATCAACAACAACAACAAAACATTTTTTGCCATAAAATAAAAGTCAATAGAAAATTAAGGCTGCTTGCCTGGGGGGGTTGATGATAAATTTTTGATTAACAAGTTCGTGGATTGCACGTGTACGTGAATACCGCTACTCACTCAACCTATCTTCCTCTCTCTCTCTCTCTCTCTCTCTCTCTCTCTCTCTCTCTCTCTCTCTCTCTCTCGCTCTCTCTATCTTTCCCTCTTTCTATCTCCCCTCTCTCTCTCTCTCTCTTCTCTCTCTCATCTTCTCTCTCACTCTCTCTCACTTTCTCTAGACCCTCTCTCTCTTTTCCTCTCTTTTCTCTCCCCTCTCTCTCTCTCTCTCTCCTCTCTTTTCCCCTCTCCCTCCCTCTCTCTATTTCCTTCTCCCTCTCTTCCTCTCTCTCCCTCCCCCTCCCCTCTCTCTCTCTCGCTCTCTCTATCTCTCCCGGTCTCTTTCCTCTATCTTCCCTCTCTCTCTCTCTTACCCCCCTCTTCCTCTCTCTCACTCTTTCTCTCCCTCCTCTCTTTCTATCCCCCACCTCTCTCTCATCTTCTCTCTCTCTCTCTCTCTCTCTCCCTCTCTCTTCCTATCCCTGCATTTTTATTCTCCATATTGCCTTGGCCCACTGGAGCAAGCAATTATAAGTCAAGTGTCAAATTTAGCGCTAAGTCTTTAGTCCTATACAGAATAAAATTCCGTTTAAAATCTAAATCATGCGAGGTAATTTCATTAATAAAACATACAACAGAATCAACATTCGAATACTTGAAATAGAAAAAGCAACAATTGAAATTGTTTGTAAAACATAAAAAGTTTATCGAGTCTCCATTCAAAACACCCATCAATAATGACGAAAACAACCAAAGTTAATTTGACATTAGTTTTCATTCTTTTAAAGGTAGTACAAATTTTGTCCTTTTTCTGTTTATATTTCTTCCTCTTCTCTTCCTCTTATCATCATTATTACTGGCATCATTGTCATCATTATCATCTTCATCATCTACTACTTTAATAGTTTTTGATATTGCATTTTTTAAAAATAGGAATACCAGTAATCTTACCTAACACACATACACTCTCTCTCTCTCTCTCTCTCTCTCTCTCTCTCTCTCTCTCTCTCTCTCTCTCTTAGGACAATAAAGATATCTTATTAATATTATTATTATTATTATTATTATTATTATTATTATTATTATTATTATTATTATTATTATTATTATTACTATTATTATTATTAAAATATCGATGAAATGAGATATTCAGGGTTCTTAAACCTGAGACCTCAAAAAAGTCCATGACTTTCATTTTTATCTTTCGGGGTTTTAGACCGTTAGAAAATAATTGTATATTGTATTTGGAACTGAAAAATGGCAACAACAAAAAAGCTAAGGGGAAAACTAACATCTTTTCCCAGATATTATAAGCAACGACAGACTCCGTGAAATGTCACGAAAACTTATCAGTGGAGATTGTAGATTCAAAACAGAAGCCAACTCAATTCATAAGTGTTGGGGAGAATTTTTAATTCAGAAAAGTGAGTGGAGCAGGCACTTATGTTGATAACAACAAGAGATGAAGTGAGTAGGAAAGTGCCAGAAGACAATAGAGAATTAAAAATGTTTCGCGGCGGTGATGGGGTCTCGAAAGGTAGAGTCACGCTCTAGGCGGAGTTGTCGTACCAGTAAGGTCGAGGGTTCAATAAGGTCGCGGGTTCAAACCCCCATCACCGCCGCGAAAAATGTTTATTCTCTATTGTCTTCTGGCACTTTCCTACTCACTTCATCTCTACACATTGTGAGTAGGGAGTTACTGACTTTGCGTATAAGAGTTATTATATAAACTTAAAAACTAATCAAAAACTATAAAAAAATAATGTTCCTTCTTTCAAAGAGGATATACATCTCCACAGAATCATTAATTTAAACGATTTTACAATTTTACTTGCTAGAGGGAGTTCATACACCTGTCACCTGAAGTTAGTTTCTTATTGAATGTTGTTGTTGCTACATTGCTCTCGTTGGGGAGAAGGGATATAAAATGTGTATTTAATCATTGTTGCAAATTGGTTGTTACAACTGGAGTTGTAACATTTATTATATAGCTAGTTACCTGTTGCAGATGATATATGTACAAAGAAGTTATTTTGTGATTATGGTGTTATGTAAATGCAAGTGGCAAGTCATATCTATCTGATATCAATCTATAACTCTATCTAGTTATCCATTTATTTTACTGCTCCTATCTCCTACTTATCTTATCTGGCTCTCACATTCTTTCCATCTATCTATCTGTCAATTTTCCAGACTGCAACTCTCTCTCTCTCTCTCTCTCTCTCTCTCTCTCTCTCTCTCTCTCTCTCTCTCTCTCTCTCTCTCTCTCTCTCTCTGTGTGTGTGTGTGTGTGTGTGTGTGTTTGTTTTTTCTATCTGTTCTTGTCTGTCTGGCTCCGTCACCACCACCTTCAGTGCCCACTCGTCCTTTCCCAAAGTTCTAAGACAACCAGCCATCGACAGTTATCTATGTGACCGATAGGGAGACAAATCGATGCCTACCAGTAATCACAATTCACGCGTGAAATGAAGGATCACTAATCTGTCCTAAACTCACAAAACAGCCGAGGTTTTTTCTTTGTATATTTCCATTTTGACCAGATATCTTTGAATACAAATATCGATCAATCTAGACGGCCCCTGATTTGTCTAAAGGGCTCAAACCTGAGATTTTAAAGAAGTCTCGGGTTGGACATTTTGCCACGGAGGACCTTATATTAATCAATCGACATTTGACGTTTATGATTTTTTGGTCCAAAATTATCCAAAATGTTTTTGGTCAGGGCACGGTCCAGTTCTAGAATGATCTCTTCATCCCCTCTTCGATTATCTAAGCATCTGAGTTGCGGGCCTTGATCATTTCACGCCGACGCTAGTTACCTTCCTTTGTTTGTTTTGGTTATTATGATATATATATAATTTGTCATGGATCGTGGGTAGGTATTAAGGAGTTAATAATAACGAAAATATTTGCTCAATATTTGCTAAAAGTCATCATTTCTTTTGATAGATCGACTTATCAACTAAACAGTGAGTGGAATCATGCTGTACATGGGTGTATTGATATTTATGATATATATTTTGTTATTATATGATATGTACATGTCGTTGTGACGCGAACAGAGACTACATTATACAGCGGGGAAAGCTGGGCTTAACAAATATGCACGATTTTATAAACGTGTCTCCTTTTGTTCGTTTGCTTGTTTGTTTTATTTTTTGTTTGTTTGTTGTTGTTTTTTATTATTTATTTTGGTATTGGTTTTTTTTTTTTTTTGTTTCGTTTGCTGGGGATGTTGTTGTTGTTGTTGTTGTTGTTTTGTTTGGGTTTTTTTTTTTGGGTGGGGGGCAGGGGGTAATCCGATAGTAGTCTGAAAACACATCTATCTGAACCTTTAATGACAAAATACCTTTTTTTCTTTATTTTGTTTTTCATTTATTGATCCAGCCGAATATATATATATATATATATATATATATATATATATATATATCTACTCTTCTCTCTCTCTCTCTCTCTCTCTCTCTCTCTCTCTCTCTCTTTACTGTTCTCTCTCTCTCTCACCCGTTCTCGCTCCCTCTTTCTCTCTCTCTCTCTCTCTCTCTCTCTCTCTCTCTCTTCCGTTCTCGCTCTCTCTCTCTCTTTCTCTCTCAATCTATCACTCAGAAACCAAGCAGTCGTTGACAACGTTAACAAAAGCCGGTGGTATTTAATAGTCACATCAAAGAAACCACCTAAGACCGCCAGAGTCTCATTGTGTTTATAAGTATCTACTGGTAATGGACAATTCAATTCACATTTTCTGGTCATGACGTACCATGAATTGCCTTCTCCCTACTTTACCTGGATGAAAGACCCAAATCTTTATGCTTTGGGTTTCAGTTCTCTTTATTGCGAACAATTTTCCCAAGAAAATCATGGGAAGCAAGAAAAGTGTGCAGTTGACAGGAGTAAGGAAAAACATTAAAGGACATTTTGATTGTTGCCTTTTTGATCTTTATACAAAGAGAAAAAAAACATATCAAAATAGAGGAGTCCTCGCAATGAAATACTGTATAGGTACTTCGATTTGTTAGAATGGGTCGATATTACTTTGCGATAGAACAGAGTCCTATCCAGAGAGTAGTCAGCAACTGTTCATGTCCATTTAGTGCTACAGAAATGGAAGTATGACGGCTCTGAAATACTAAATTATTAAAAGTAGATATGGATGGCCATTATTTGTGACAATTTCGTCAATATTGTGTTGTGTTGGGATGGAGGAAATGATACATGCGACCTATTTCGTCAATATTGTGTTGTGTTGGGATGGAGGAAATGATATTTAAAGTAAAAGAAAGCTTTTCAAACCACTTAAACCGTCGACTACAATAAATATTTTGGCGTTTTAGAATGGAGGATTTTGGAAAATTGAGGATCGTTTAAACCTTCGATATTTGAGGTTGATTGAATCTGGCCAAAATAAAAATTATTATTTTTCTTTTGAGCTCTGAAGATTAGTCAATTTTTTTGTCTGTATTTTGAGGCACTTATATCAACCCAAAGTGATATCTGTTTGCTTTTACCATATAAGGGAGGCAAACAGACGTGCACTATTTGCAGGTCTGATAACCCAATACATTATGGGCCCATTGTTGTAATGGAAATCTCCCAAAAAAATGACTCAAAAGTATTGTCCATTAAAACAAT
The DNA here is from genome assembly GCF_034508935.2 of Berghia stephanieae. Classification (NCBI taxonomy): domain Eukaryota; kingdom Metazoa; phylum Mollusca; class Gastropoda; order Nudibranchia; family Aeolidiidae; genus Berghia; species Berghia stephanieae. The sequence goes on along the minus strand of NC_088362.1, from coordinate 108,055,294 downwards.
GTTAAAGTATGCCCATAATTTCCTTCGGATGTCAGACCTGCATATAAGTACACGTCGAGCAAACCAATAATTATAAAAGACGTTTTTTTAAAAGATTTCATTCTCATAAATCTTCGCTGTTAAATCAAAATTAGGCTTATATTATGGGTGAAAGGAAATCGATCATCAATTCACTGAGTATCGAGTTAACCAGCTTCTATTGTATGATGGATACTGACCTATTATTGCTTGTCGTTGTTGTCACGTGAGACCGGCAGCTCGTGACGTCATGCACGGGAAGTCTTTAGTAAGTTTACCGTGAGATTGGACGGGGTCTTGATTATCTTTGTGACTTTGTTTCTATAGCAACTATACATCTTTGAAAGGCATGTAGCCATTGAAAAGTTGTAGTGAATAATCTAAGGTACTCAACATAGGGAAGTTGTTAAGGGGCGGTAGTGTGTATATTATAATGTCGTGCTATTAACAAAAACTGTTTTGAAAATTTTGGTCTGAAAACTCGTCCTTAAGATATCTGTCGATTAAAATGACTCTCACTTTGTTAAAATATCTCAAATGTGGGTCTTCGTGGAAGTCTCAGGTTTCAGAGTGTTTGACAAGATGAGGGTCGTTTTAATCCATCAATGTTTGAAGAACGAGTTTTCTGGCCCCAAAAAAATGAATGTAAAAATCTGTTTTTCTAAAATACGTCAGTATAGAAAAGAGCCCAATGGGTTTTGTTGTATAAAGGATTCTTCTATGGCTTGAAGTTCATCAAAGGAGTTTGGTTATCACAATAGTTATCGATCTGAAAATTTGTGTATACAAAATTACCAGACTAAGCAAGAAAGAAAAAATACAAGAAAAAAAAACATTATTGGGATGGTGTTTTTTCTTGTATTTCTCTTTCTTTTACTTTTACTTTGTAAAGCACTTTGAGCACATTTAGTGGATATTGTGCTATGAAAACGCTTAATATTGTTTGATTGTTAGTCTTTTTTTTTTTTTTTTTGGGGGGGGGGGGTGGGGTTTTTTTTTAATACATCATGTTGACCAATGCGGACAAAACATGTTCATACAAGGAAATGAATATGAACTATTTTTTAAAAAAGAAAAACTGAAATCAATAGCAGAAAAAATGATTAAAAGTAAAACCAAAGCCAAATAGAAAAATAATGAATGGAAAAGAAAAAAAAGGACTTGACGATCGACGAACGGAAACACAAAACCCGCTTAATCTTAATGGCACGGTCTGGTCTCACCATTACAGCCAAGCCTTCGGGTCCAAAATAATGAATTTTAGATTTTAACCAGCTAACTGCCGTACTATGGATAAACTCGTATTCAAAAAAATTGGCCAGAAAACTCGTCCTTCAAATATCGATCGATATAAATAACCCTCATATTGTCCCCAAAAAAAACCCTCAAATCTGGGACATCGCGAAATCCGAGATTTGAGAGTTTTTGCCAAGGTGAGGGTCATTTAAATCGATCAATATTGGAAGGACGAGTTTTCTGGCCAAATTTTTTTAATATGATTTCTTTTTCCAGAGTACGGCAGTTAACTGGTTAAAGACTGAGTGAGGAAAAAAGTAAGAAGAAATATTCCATTATTTCCGATCTGGCTGTGTTGTTGGATTATGACCAGATTATGCACAATACTCCGTCTTGGCAAACCGGTCATTTGCATACAGACAGCTTTACGTCGTCTGATGAGGCTGGTCTTTGGAATGAGGTCAGCAATGATCATACGACATTTGTAGAATATGTATGCATGTATGTATGGCGATGTAGGAACATGAGGGATGTCAATATGAACAATGATTTTAAAAATTCATTCCCATTAGTTTCCCATGCTCAATGCGCTTCGTACTACTTTTTTTTTTGAATTGATCTTTATATAACGCAATATCCACTAAATGTGCTCAAAGCGCTTTACAAGGGGTCCCTGGTCAACAGCAACATTTAATATGTAGGACGAGACATGCGCCTATAAGGCGATATTACAATTTTTCGGACAACGACACTGCTGTTAACGGCCAGGTACTCATTTTACACCTGAGTACGGTGAGAGAATGTGAGTAAAGAGCCTTTTGCAAGGACTCAACTATGCGCCGAGCGCGAGGCTCGAACCCAGGACCTTCCGATCCGAAAGCGAGTGTCATACCACTAGCCCACATAGCCGCACTTTATTCCATTTCATACATTTTAAGTTGTCATTTATGCGTTATTTGTATATTAATACTATAAGGGGTCCCAATAACTTGTTTGGTAGAGCTCTCGCTTCGCACACAAAGGGACCGAGATCGATCCCGAGTGCAGTCTGAACTCCTGCCCACTCAGCAGTGATTGGGTAAGTGATTCTGTTGAATTTGGCGGAAAGTCCTATCCAAAGGATAAAAAGCGATTGCTATTGTCTGTTACGTGCTAATGAAACCGGGATGAACTCCAGCTCATGGGTCTAATGTCTGTGAAGGACTACTTTGTCTTTCCTATTACAATATCCGTCACTGCCAGTGCATATTCACACCTGAGTCGAAAGGGGTAATACGTGTAAAGCTCCATTCCAAAGAGCACACCGCTAGGATCAGAGCTTTTCCATCATTGACACCCATTCGATCATTGCCCATGCTTAACACTGCTTAATATTGATACAAGCCTGGACAAAGAACCTTCATGTTGAACATCTGAGTCACCACAAGCATCAAAATTTGAATAATTTTAATCATGCAAACTTGGTCTAATTTCTTTGATGTTTAATCTAGATAGGTCTACCCAATATTTGCCTCTGTTCAACTAAAACCACCAATATCTAATATTAGATTCAAAAACAAAACGAAAATTCAGGTTTGATTATCAGACGCTTCGGATAAGTAATAAAAGAAATAATGGGAAAGGTTGTTTTGTTGTCTAATCTTTTTGTTCGTTTGTTGTTTTTTTTTCGGGGGGGGGGGGTTGGTTTTTTTTGTTTTTTTTTTTTTGTTTGTTGTTGTTTTGTTGGGTTTCTTTTTTTTTTTTGGGGGGGGGAGTTGTTTTGATTTGTTTTTGTCTTTGTTTTTGTTATATATTTTTTGTTTATATACTTGTATTTTTAAAAATTTCTTATTGGTTTTTGTTTCTTTTTCTTATTCGCTAATTTGTTTATTTTGGCATTCTTGTTTTCTTTGTTGTTGTTTTTTTTTCGTTAGGCTATATAGACTGAGAACAATTAGCCGTCAATAATGATTACAACATTCATCTCCATATTGGTAATGTCCCAGTATTCGATGATGAAGTTATCTGCCTTACACTGATTAAAAATAAACAAAAAACATGTCTATTTTCATTTTGGCCAGAATTATTTTAAGCTTCTTTTTGTCGATTGAATAAGACGAGCTGCGACTCTTCAAACATTTCCAAACCTGAGATTCCACACAGTTGTTTGATTTATCAAATTTCAGACTTTTTGGCGAGTTGATGGTCAGTCAATCGGTTGATATTTGAAATCCGAATTTTCTGGCTAAAATGAAAAAAGTTTTCCATCAGTTAGTTCACGACAGAAATGAATGATTGGCTGTACATTTGAATGGTTGATCACAGGAAGATTAATGTCTGAATAAATAAATAAATATGTATAAATATCCAAATGCCGCCTTTATGATGCCTGTAAATATATGAATCAAAATCCCTAAAAGTTTCGCTCGTTAAAGACATTTCAAAGTTTCAATCCGTTCGAATAAACAATAATTCTTTTCTTTTTAAACAACAATTCCTATTAAAAGCCCCAAGAATGTATAATCTCGGAGTTTATCTTTTATCCTCTTTAATCAACTCGGCTCAATCCAGCAAGGTAAATACCTCATTTGTGGATTCTAACCGCAAATTACGGTTTTCAAAAATGATAATGAGGTTTTACTTAGCATTTTGGTTGTATATAAAGGGGATTTTTCATCTTCTTTTTTTTATCTTCTTATACAATCATTTATCTTATTGTACACACACACACTCCCACACACACACACACACACACACACACACACAACACACACGTCACACACACTATTCATTTAAGTTTGATTTATATTCAAAGTCGGTTTGTTATTAATTACGTATGTTAAAAAAGCGCAAATGGTGCCTTTGGTTTCTTCATACTTATTATTCCACCCTTCCCCATAAAAATAACGCGTCATGATATCAGGTTTACAATAATAATTTGTCACATAAGATTATCAAACTTTAAATTTCACCAAAAAAAAATATTTCTTTTAAAAATGAAATATCGTTTATATATTTTTGAAAATGTCGTTTATTCAGAGATAACGAAATCAGAATCCATTGAGGGGAAAAATAAACGATATCTTACACTCGGCGTTCTGAAATTCGAACTCTCTTCCCAACGCCCACTGGCAGGCTCGTACAACGATTGGGAGGAACACGTCAGGAATTCCAGAGAGCAAGAGTGTAAGAACCGTATATTCCACACATTTTTGGAAAGATTCTTTTTTCTTATCCAATAATAGAAATTCAAAATCAAATTAAAGTGGAAGGTTGTTTGGCTTTTGGGTTGTTTTTTTTTTTGTTTTTTTTTTGTTGGGTTTTATTTTATTTATTTTTTTTTTGGGGGGGGGGAGGGGGGACGGTTTGGGTTTTGTTTTGTTTTTTTTTCTCTGAGTCTTTTTTTGTTTTGTTTTGTTTTGTTTTGTTTTTTTTTTGTTTTTGTTTTTTTTTGGGGGGGGGGTTGTTTTGATTTGTTTTGTTGTATTTAACATTATTCTGCTCACAGTTTACCATTGCCATACATTTACATACAATCTGCCTAACCAGGTCTGACGTTATTTGGGATCGTGACTTCAAAAGTTGGATAATTCCAGCAAAACCTGATTGAGTGTCTCTACAGGGCATAAAAATTGATGTAAAAATATGAATAATTCATTGTTTGAACCTAAGTGTTTACAAGTCTGATAGCCTGCCAACACCTCCCTGCCCCCCCCCCTCCCATCCATCCCCCCCCCCCACCTTTTTCCCCCGACGCCCAACAACAACCACCACCACCACTAACTTAAAACATAAAAAGAAAAGAAGAAACGTGCTCAAACGCTTTACGAACGGTCTCTGACCAACAGCAACACGTAACATGTAGAACGAGACATGACGCCTGTTAGGCGATCTTATAATTTCTTTTTTTTCTGGCAGGGACAACGCTGTTACCGACCAGGTTTTCATTTGACACCTAAGTAAGGACTCAACTATGCGCCGAGCGAGGCTTGAACCCAGGACCTCCCGATCCGAAAACGAGTGTTATAACACAAGACCACATAGCCGCACTTATTGCGAAGTCCCAGTTTTTTTGTGGTTTTTTTTGAGTTTTTTGATAAGATGAGGGTCATTTTGAGGGATTATATTAATTGAAGGACGAGTTTTCTGGCCAAAATTTTAAATATGTGTGGGGATTTTTTTCCCCAGAGTACGGCAGTGTCATTGTGACCCATCGGTTCAAATCGGTATTTAGTCTGGACGAACAAGATGTCGAAAAGTTCATTTCAAGTAAAAATGATAAGAAATATGACATTGTAGTCTTTTCCAATTTAATCATTCATCTATGCTTCTTTTTACTTTTTTTTTCTTTTTTTTTCTTTTTTGTTTTTAAGGGTTTTACGGCGCTTGCAACACTTGTAAGTCATATCAGCGCCAGTAAAAAGGATGAAACTGGGATAGTAAAAAGTTCTAGAATTACAAATTAAAACACCCAAGAAAAGTAAGACAAAGGGGAACTAGTTCAAATAGGGAACAGGTGAAGATTCCAAGCGCCCACTATTAGTGTACTTAGTTTGAGATCACCCAAATGTCTCATCCTGACACAAGCACAGATCCCAACTAAGAGGAACACACTCATATGTTTACAAATCATATCAAAAAGCAATACCGTGCATAACAGAGAGATGAATTACAAGACAAAAGATACCATTTCCCAAAACTCTAACTATAGGTTTGGCTGTTTCCCTACCAGTGAAGGACTCCGGCCAGGGCCAGGACAAAATTAATAAACCCCATTCCAAGACAAAGACAGAAAGCAACTTGGAAAACAGATTTAGGGGGATAGAAGATAGGCTTCAACTATATATATATATATATATATATATATATATAAACCGGACCGGGATTTCCACAAGACATTGCATGGGACAAGGACCTGGTACTTGAGAGACCCATCGGACAACCCATTAAAACGGAACTCTTGTCACCCATGAACACCAATAGCTCATAACACTTGAAATCCCCGAAGAAAGAACTGTATGGAAGCTATTCAATTGTACAATGAAAAAACAACTTCTTTTTTTTTTACTGTGGCCACAGAATATATCTACATTATGAATTATCATAGTGCGCTCAAACCTGAGATTTACTAAAATATAACCTCCGATTTGACAGAAAGTTTTAAAACCAGGAGATATTAGTCTGGAAAAAGTTGATGACCATCTTAGTCCATGGATATGAATAGCTATATCGTGTAAAAGATTTCTGGTCAACATTTTTAAAAGTAGCTAGATATTTTTCGTCAGCACAGAATTCAAGTTCTTTTATTAAAATGTTTGATTCACGGAATTCAAATTCTTTCAAAATCCCCACATTTAAAAAAAAATCTGCATTAAAATAATGTTTATAATACCCCTCATTCCGTTGTCAGCTTTTGTCCTAATTACTAATTAAGATTTTAGCACAAAAATTCTTGAATTATTATGATTTATATTTTACTAAAAACGGGAGATAAAAATTTTGTAGACATCAGGAAATCAGGAAAATCTTGAATTAATATTTTTCATCTAGGTTTTGGTTTTGTTTGGTTTTTTAAGGGGAGGGATTCTTTCTTTTTTCTTTTTTTTTCTTTTGTTGGAGGAAGAAATTATAATGTCACGAAATTCTTCCAACTTTCTTCTATTCGTGTTATAATACTCTTTATATTGAAGGACTGTCTCATAAAACGTTACGTGGAAGTCACCAGTAATTGAAAAACACCTCAAAATATCCGTTCCCGTCGAACCAGCGTCACCCCTGGACACTAATAACACTTCCTGCCCCTCCAGCAAAAACCAATGACAAGACGGGCCTGACACCAATCTTGACCTATCCGTTATTACCTCCAGATGGACGCTACACAACAAGGGAGGAAAAAAATTAATCGAAACAGAAGTGGTCAGATCTTGACAGCAATGTTATAGAGATACTAAGCTGCTAGAAAACTGTGGACTGTAAATAGTAATAAACAAAAATTAATATAACAGTTTCAAAATAGAACAAAATACCAAACACGGACCGTTTCGAGCTCAACACCCTTCTTTGGCCAAAAGCAAAGAAAACAAACAAACAAACAAACAAACAAAAACATAACACATTACTATAAAAAACATATCGTCGATCTAGTTTTCTAGTAATGTATTTGTGTTTTAATTGATTTTTTTAAGTTGTTGGCTGAAGAAATGTTTTGAGCCCGAAACGTTCCATGTTTGGTATTTTGTTCTTTTTTGAAGCTGTTATGGATATTTGTGTTTATTACGATATTCTATGTTTTAGTTTTGTTGTTGTTGTTGTTGTTGTTGTTGTTGTTCTTCTTCTTCTTCTTCTTCTTCTTCTTCTTCTTCTTCTTCTTCTTCTTCTTCTTCTTCTTGAAAATGATTTGGTGCAAATCTATAGATTATCATTCCAAACTAGATAATAATATGTCTACAAGCAAATTATTAGATCTTCACGAATATCAAGCAAGAAAAAAATGCTTTTAGAAGTGACATGTTCGAGATGTTTTCTCCTTTCTAATTCAGAGATGATACAAAATGACATTGTCAAAATGCGACTGCCATCCCCCTTCGTTTGTCCCCATAGAAAAAAAGGGGGTTGCGCATAAACCAGTATTATATAGAAACATCGGACAATTGCATTAAATCTTTTCAGGTCCCAGGGGAAATCACGACGAATGGAGTGGGTTTGGGCAGACTTTGTGATGGACCCCCTAGAAGAACAGACGCTGAATGGAGGCGGTGGAGTGCAAACTTTTGGGGAACAATGAATGAAGCACAGTGAATTACATTACAACTAATAATATAATGATGCTTCCTCCTTAGGGGTGGTGTCAACGACCGCTACAAGTCAGAACTCCCTGTCATGCTTGACAAATCAACTTTTGCTTTTATTTCGACCAGAAAACTTTGACATAACATTGTGCGGCTATGTGGTCTAGTGGCATGACACTCGCCTTCGGACCTGAAGGTCCAGGGTTCGAGTCTTGCTCTGAGCGGCGCGTGGTTGAATCTTAGAAAGAGACTTTTTACTCACATTCTCTTACCGTACACCGTGCTCGGGTTTAACACGGTTATGTGGTCTAGTGGTATGACACTCGCTTTCGAATCGGAAGGTCCTGGGTTCGAACCTCGCGCTCGGCGCATAGTTGAGTCCTTGGAAAAGGCTCTTTACTCACTTTCTCTCACCGTACTCAGGTGTAAAATGAGTACCTGGCCGTTAACAGCGTTGTCTTTGTCCGAAAAATTGCAACATCGCCTAACAGGCGGCATGTCCCGTCCTACGTGTTAAATGTTGCTGTTGACCAGGGACCCCTTGTAAAGCGCTTTGAGCACATTTAGTGGATAATGCGCTATATAAAGCTTTTTTTAACCTGACCGGTAACAGCAATGTCTCTGACGTTAAAAAATATGTACTATCACCTAACAGGCGTCATAACCGTCCTAGATGTTAAGTGTTTCTGTTGTCCAGTGATCTCTTGTAAAGCGCTTTGAGTACGTCTAGAAATGTTCTTTTTCATGGGGAGGGAGGGGGTAGGGCGGGGGGTATGGGGGGGTGGGGTAGGGGGGTTGTCAAAAGGCCTTTAAATACTCTGAGAAAAAAAAAAGGAAAAGAAAGGCTCGGGTCAAAATCGCCATGGGGCTCAGTGGTAAGGTCTTTGCTTCGTACCTGAAAGGTACCGAGTTCGATCACCCGCTGCTACGCTGTGTGGCCTTGAGCAAGTCACCTCGCCCTAGCTCACTTTGCGGCACTGCTCTGCGGCTAACGCCTGGGTTATTCCAGTCTTCCCTTGGAATAGAACCTTAAGAAAAATTTCCCATGGGGATAAATAAAGGGAATTTTATATTTTAAATTATTTTATGATCATAACTACGATCAACATACGTCATACATATAGATAGAATGCGCTTGGCCAAGGAGTTCACAACATTGCCATCCGGAAGTATAACGGACCAACACACAAACTCTGTGTAACCATGAACTTTTATAGTCTGGTTAATACAGTTTAGTGAGAACAACTCACAAACGCGGATGGCAAAAACAATAACAAAGACCTGAGTGACGTCATCTTCGAACTATCTATAAATTAAAATGACCCCACCACCCCCCCCCCCCACCCCCAACCCGACTTGACAAAAAATCTAAAGTTTGTGAGACATTTTAGAAGTCTCTTGTATAAGGCGTATTGATAACGGACCTGAGTTCGAGTCCACAGTGAATTGAAATTCTGTTCAGTGCCATTGTGACATTCTGATCAATGACATATTATGTGGCTATGTGGTCTAGTGGTATGTAACTCGCTTTCGGATCGGAAGGTCCTGGGCTCGAACCTCGCTCGGCGCATAGTTGAGTCCTTAGAAAAGGCTCTTTACTGACAGTCTCTCACAGTCTTCTTCTTCTTCTTCTAGGTTCCATGCCTGGTCCAGGCTTCGGATACTGCATGAATTATCTCTCTCCATTCCTCCCTGTCTCTTGCTTTTTCAAACAGCTCTTGGATTGTTAGGTTGGTGAAGCCCTTCAGTTGGTCTATGAGTGTTTTTCTTTGTCTCCCCCGGGCGCGTTTACCAGGTATTTTTCCACAACTTGCCAGGTATTCATTCTTATCTTTCCTTACTATGTGTCCGAAAAAGGATAGTTGTCGATCCACTATTAAGGGCATTAGTTTCCTTTGTTGGTATGTTTGTTTTAGCACTTCTTCGTTCGTTTTGTGTGCAGTATACGATATTCTCTGCATCCTTCTCAAGCACCACATTTCAAAAGCTTCAATGTTCTTTTGTGTTTCTGCATTTGTAGTCCAGCTTTCGCATCCGTAGAACAAGATTGGCCACACGTAGCACTTCAAGACTCGGAATCTAATCCCGAACGACATCTGTTTGTTTTTCAAAATGTTTCCCAGGCCTTCATGGACCTGGGAAACATTTTGAACTCTCACAGTACTCAGGTATAAATGAGAATCTGGCCGTTAACAGCGGTGTCTCTCTCCCAAAAAAAAGTGTAATATTGTATAACAGGTGTCATGTCCCGTCCTACATGTTAAATTTTGCTGTTGCCCAGGCACCCCTTGTAAAGCGCTTTGAGCACGTTTAGTGGATAGTGCGATATATAAAAGCTCAATTTTAAATTATTATAAACGTTTGAATTAGTAGGAGGTCCTGGTGTCTCAGTTGGTAGAGCACGCTTTACATACCAAGGAATTTAGTAATAAAACAAAGATACATCAAAGATTAAATGGTATTATTTTCCTAATAGTGCAAATGTTGTCAAATTATAATTATGAACATAAGACGTGACGGTACAACACAAATGCAACGCAAATATTGAGAGTAAAATTCACGATCGCTATTTTAAGATCATTGTTGCATTATTTACAGAGAGGCTGATACCGCCAGTAAACAAACCAAACAAACACCTTTTAAAAAATCGAACCGATCAATACCAGGTCTTGTTATGTAGTGTTTCTGATCCATTTGTTGTTGATTTTGTTTTCTTTATACTTTCTTTTGAATTTTCTGTCCTTTTCCATTTTAGTCAGTTAATGTTTGATATAAAAAAAAGAGTGGGAGTTAAATCTACGCTAAAAGGAACAGGGCAACTAAAGTAGACGTTTTCAAATCGAGAGAGAGAGAGAGAGAGAGAGAGAGAGAGAGAGAGAGAGAGAGAGAGAGAGAGAGACAGACAGACAGAGAGAGGGGGAGGGAAGGGGGTGGGATCCATTAAATGGCCACTATAATCCCCCCCCCCCCACCCCCAACATAAATCTGAGGGACTATGCAATATAATAAGACTCATGGGTGAAAGTTGATGCTGCGCTTTCACCATTTTTATTGAATGTCAGAAGGAAAAAAAGGAAACAATAATTGGGAGTCCAATTAGAATAGAACGACCAGGAAGAAGTAAAAAAAAACATCATTTTTATGTATCTATCCCAAAAACCCTGACTCTGAATAAAACAAAGGACTTTTTACGAAACATTTGAAAAGAACGGAAGGAGAGAGTGGGATGCAGATAACTCGATGTCATTCTATCCTGCTCGTTGTAACTGTTTTGTTTTTTGGCTTTAGTAGTTTTTGCTAATCGTTTTTGTTTTTCGTTTTTTTTTTTTTTGTTTTTGTTTTTTTTTTTTGTTTTTTTTTTTTTTTTTGGGGGGGGGTACTTTTTGTTTTTGATTTCTCTTCATTCTATTGGGCTTTTTTTTTGTCTTTTACAAAATATATGCTGCACAAATTTGTAAACCGATCCAGTGATATTATGTAAACATATATTAACATTAATATTGTTTTTACCTCCATACTGTGTTGTAATATAATTTTCTTAAATTTAAATCTGAGCTTCATTGCTGATGAGTCATATCGGCAAAAGTAAAAGTTTGGCCTATGTTATTTATTAAAGACATCATTATGTTCCATATGTGCCTTATTCTATCAAGTCTAGATACAATTCCAGTCCTTATTTTTCTGGATTTTACGCATAGCGTGTTTTAATTAATATTAATTTGTTTAATCGGTTTCTTATTAAGCATTTTAATCTTTTTACTATTATTATTTCTCTATTTCTTAAGTTTAGACAACCAATGCGAAACATGAATTAAACATATTTTTTTCTTTATAGTAATAGTTTTTTATTTTTCATAAAACGAGCTAATGTTTCTTACAAAACAGAACAAGAATATAGAAACAAACTATTCCATGCAAAGAGTAGAACAAAATAGTCAAGACGACGGTATAGCAGCGGAACATCAAATGATCTGTCACAAAGAATCTGGCATCTGGAAAACATCAAAGTAACAGTTCTTGGTACCAAATCTGCCGGATTCTGACAAAACGTCTTACGTCCTTCATTTTTCAAAAGGAAACATTTCAGGGGTTTTTTTTGAGAGATTAAAGTGATCACCAAACTGGTCGATTTGTTTTAGACCTGGATTTTTAATGGATATAATCTTGAATTTTTATTTTAAACTATTAATATATCATTAGTATGATAATTATCAATATACTAATGGAGATGTTGATGATAATAATGATAATTTTGATACTGTTAATAATGATTGTGATAATAATAATAATAATTATTATTATTATTAACAACAACAATGATAATAATAATAATAATAATAATAATAATAATAATAATAATAATAATAATAATAATAATAATAATAATAATAATAATAATAATAATAATATAATAATAATAATAATACTAATAATATCCAAGATAACAGGTTCAAAAAGCTTAATGAAAGTTTTCTGGTCAAAATGACAAAAATGTGTTTTTGCCAGAATGAAGCAGAAATCCGATCAAAGGAAACTTCGTAGACCAGCATTTATTTTTCATGGGAATTCTGCCAACAAAACCATGAAAAGATTCAGAGTTTTTCATATTTGATATGAAAATGGGAATGACAAGTCTTTTTCTATGTTTTCTTTTGGTTCTTTTGGTTCTTTTGGTTCTTTTGGTTCTTTTGGTTCTTTTGGTTCTTTTGGTTCTTTTGGTTCTTTTGGTTCTTTTGGTTCTTTTGGTTCTTTGTTTGGTTTTTTGTTTGTTTGTTTGTTTGTTGTTTTTGTTCGTTTGTTTTGTTTTGATTTTGTTTTTTGAGAGGTTTTTTCTGGTGGGGGGATTTTTGTTTTGCTTTTTTTTCTCTCTTTGTGTTGGGGATGGGGAGGGAGTGGCCTAGGACGTACGGTTGTAAAATTGTGATATGACACTAAGTTTCTGAACTGTAGGTCGCTATTCCGAGTTTCGCTGTGGTGAGCTCAAAGTTGAGTCCCTGGAAGAAACACTTACCATACTTAGGTAAAAGATGAGTTAGTTACTGATAACTATGTTGGGCTTTATTTCTGAAAAATATTAAACGATTTGAAAATTATATAAATTCGTTATTATTATTATTATTATTATTATTATTATTATTATTATTATTATTATTTATTATTATTATTATTAACATTATTATTATTATTAACATTATTATATTATTATTATTATTATTATTATTATTATTATTATTATTATTATTATTATTATTATCGTTATCATCAACATTATCATCATCATCATCATTAAATAATAGTGACCTTTCAGACGTTATATTAGATCTGTACCGTTGTCTTGGGACCCCCATATAAAGGTCTTTAAGAATGTTGATGGATATTGCATTCTATAAAATCGCACTCATAAATAGAGACATTTTTGGGGAGATTCAGATTTATGCTTTCCACCCCCTCACCCCCCCCCCCCCCCCCCCATTTTCCGCAAAAAAAAAAAAGAAAAAAGAAAATTCGGTTGAGGAATTTGTTAAAAAGGCTTCTCTCACTAATCATCTTAGCGATGTTAAAAGGTTGTGGAATTCCGATAGGGGGGATGATGAAAATGGCTAATGGTGTCGATTTTTTTGTCTCTCATTATGTTTTGTTTTGTAGTGATAATAATAATTTTGATATTGTGTGCAGCTACGTTGCCGAGGGGTATGGCACGCTGGTTGTATCCTTCAGGTCCCAGGTTCGAGTCCTACCCAGGTTCATGTCCCGTCCTACATGTTAAATGTTGCTGTTGATCAGTGACCCCTTGTAAAGGGCGTTGAGCACATTTAGTGGATATTGCGCTATAAAAAGTTCTTTTTTTCTTTTTTTGTTTACCGTAAGCGCTACAAAATGGAGTCATTTGAAACGGTTTTTTATTCATATCTTTCACCATACTTGGGTGTAAAATGAATACGTTTCCATTTCCAGTAAAGTGTTGTTCCTACCAAAATAAATATTACGACCATTTTGTAATACCGATCTACAAGCGTATTGTAGTCCTTCAGAACCATTAGGCCCGCGGAGACGGAGTTTATCCCGGTTTGTATAGCGTGAAACGGATAATAGCAATTGCTTGCTACCCTTAGGATAGGTTGCTAGCCTATCGCAAAGTACTTTCCGCCAGCTCTAACAGACCCAGCTACCCATTCACTGCTGGGTGGACAGAGGTGTCAGAAAAAGAAAAAAAAGCTCGGCTGCAAACGGGATCGATCTTGGCCCTTTTGCGTGTGAAGTGAGTGCTCTACCAACTGAGCTATTTGGGACTCCTCCTCCCCCCCCCCCCCCCCCCCCCCGAAGCGACATGTCTTGTCCTAAATGTTCACTTCTGGGACTTTTATAAATCAATTTGAATTCATTTATCTTTTTAAAAGGCTAACATCGTATACTAACTTTTTTTTCTTTTTTTCATCTTCAATTTGTGTTGTTACTGTGTTGTGTTTTTGTTCAGTGTTTATCTGGGATTTGCAATTTTTGAACACATAGGGCTGTGTGAATATTGTTTTAGGGATAAAGAAACCTTTCACAAAACGTGAACTTTTATATAGAACAATATTTACAAAATGTTTACTTTTATAAAAGTAAGGGATGTGGTTTTTTAGTAGAATATTGGGATTGAGTTTGGAGACACATATGAGAGTTGAGAGAGAGAGAGAGACAAGAGAGTGAATAGAGTAGAGAGAGAGTAGGAAAAAGACGTAGAGAAAGAGAAGAGAGAAAAAGAGGAAGAGAGATGAGAGAAAAGAGGAAGGAGAGAAAAGAAGAGAGGAAAGAGAGAGAGAGAGAGAGAAAGAGAGAGAGAGAGAGAAGGGAGAAGAGAGAAAGGAGAGAGAGAAAGAGAGAGAGAGAGGAGAGAGAGAGAGAGAGAAGAAAGAGAAAGAGAGAGAGAGAGAAGAGAGAGAGAGGAGAGAAGAGGAGAGAGAGAAGAGGAGGAGGAGAGAAAAAGAAAGAGAGAGGAAAGAGAGAGAGAGAGACAGAGAGAGAGAGAGATGGGGGGGGGATTGGATTTGTTTCTATTAACTCACTCA
>NC_088362.1:108010221-108032721 GCF_034508935.2 Berghia stephanieae | reverse complement strand
CAAAAGATAAAAATCTTACAGTATATAGAAGGAATAGAGCGACTGGCCGTCCGGCATAGATTGTGAAGAGAAGTGAGTGTCGAATATTAGACCTATCAGCTTTTATAATAAGTGGCTACGTGACAGAATGTAGAACGAAAAGTATTCACTCATTAGAAATTAATTCGAGGGAAGGCTATAAAAGGAAAGACGATCTAATATTAGAAGGTAAAGTTTATCTAAGCCTACCGAAATATAACTGGAGTGAGATGAATTCAGTTCTTAATAAAATAAAATTTAATAAGATAATTGTGAACAACCTTTACTGTGACACCCCCACCCACGTTTAAAATATACTCTTTAACCATTATGGGAAAGATAGATTTTACAAACGGAAGTAAATTTACTATCATGATACTCTAGCATTAATCCATTGTTATGATTTGTGCTACAATTAAATTATTTATTAACTAGACATGGAAATGTTTATATTAACGTAGGTATATGAATGGGTGACAATAACAATGAAAGATTGTGATTACAAATCATTGTGATGAACAACATGATGGCAATGTGATTACAAATCATTGTGATAAACAATAGTGATGGCAATGAAGCATGATTTAAGTCGATGATATGAAGGTAATTTACTGAATGAAATGAATGAAAATGTAAATGGAATATTGACATTTCAATTATTAATCATAAATGGGTGAAAATTCATAACAATAATAGTAAAGAGAAGATTTCCCAAATCATGAATGGGTATGGTATATATATACAAACAATACTCAATGTTACATTAAGTTGGGTCATCATGTTTACAAATAAAATTATCGAAAATGTGCGTTCTGATTTGGCATAATTTTCGAGGTAACTAACAGTATGCATGGGAGGTTAAGTTATACCCTTCTCACGTCATTACACTAATCGAGAAAGTAGGTCGGCGTGAATATTTTCACAGCCTGGTATGTGAGAGATACTGAAAGTGTAATTTTGCGAAAATAGACTCCACCTTAGTACTCTACTATTATTCATTTTGTTATTTCTTATGTACGTGAGTGGTTTATGGTCCGTTTCGACCACAAACTCTTTTAGCAGTAGATATCTGCTGAATGTCTTTAAAGCAAAGACGATGGCCAGTCCTTCACGCTCTATTACAGAGTATCGTGATTCTCTGTCCAATAATTTTCTGCTTGCATATAAGCAAGGCATTAGAGTTCCCTCATGCTCCTGTAATAGTACACCTGCGATGCCCTTATCAGACGCGTCAGTTCTTACAACAAATTCTTTTGACATGTCGGGTAATTTAAGAATTGGTTCTGAACAGAGTAATGCCTTTAATTGGTTAAAGCTATTCTGACACGCTTCAGTCCAAACAATTTTGTTCGGTGACCCTTTCTTTGTCAGATTTGTTAGCGGTGTCGCGATGTGCGCGAAGTTGTAAATGTATTTCCTGTAAAAATTTAGGAGCCCAAGTACTTTGCGTACTTCTTTTTTTGTCTTAGGTGGTTGCAATTGTGCGATTTTTGTTTGTTTTTCTGTCTCGGGTGTCTGTGTCCCATGACCAACGGTATGACCGAGAAAATCAATTTTGTAAAATGCAATGCTTGTTTTTGACGGTTTTGTTGTTAAAGAATTACGTTTTAATGCTTCAAGCACTAATTCTAAGGTTGTCATGTGATCAGTCCATGAGTTTGAGAAAATACATGCGTCGTCGAAGTATGAGAGTGTAGACGGGATGTCTTTTAATAACATACGCATCATTCTTTGGAATGTCGATGCGGCTGTCGATAATCCAAATGGCATATAGTTAAATTCTAACAATCCTAATGGTGATTGAAATGCTGTGTATTTCTTACATGATTCTTTCAGTGGAATCTGCCAGTATCCTCTAGAAAGATCACATTTTGTCATGTATTTTGCTTGAGATAAGGCAGCAAATAAATTCTCTTGATTTGGTATTGGTTCTGCATCAAACACTGTTGCTTCATTTAATTTGCGAAAGTCGATACATAGCCTTATCGATCCGTCTTTCTTTTTCACTACTACTATTGGTGATGAGTATGGGCTTGAAGAATATCTAACTATTCCTGTATCTAGCATATCCTTAACTTCCTTTTCAACTTGTTCTCGTGCGTGAAATGGAATAGGATAGTTTTTCACGTTGATAGGGGTAGATGTGGTTAACTTTATGTCGTGTTCCACAAATTTTGTATGTCCGGGTGCGTCTGTAAAGACTGACTGGTACTTTTCTAATAATGACCTGATTTCTCGTTTCTGACATTCGTTTAGTTGAGGATTGATTGTGACGTCATTAATTGTACTATTTTTAGAGTTACCGTGTTGTGGGGTGTTGTAGTTCGACATCATCGCTGTGAGTTTCGATGATTAATCCTACATTTGCAGCTTCAACATGGTTAAATATTGGTTGTGATAATCTGTCTCTATCGAAATATTTTTTTAGCATGTTTGCATGGAATGTCTTTGTTGTGTTGTTAATTTGAATCTCGTAATTAACACCAGATCGTACTGCTAATACATTGAATGGTCCTTTCCATGTAGCTAAAAGTTTACTCGAGTCATCGGGTAAGAGTATTAGTACTTTGTCACCAATCTCAAATTTTCTTGACTTGCTTTTTCGATCGGAGTATTCCTTGTATTTCTCTGCTTTTTTAGTGACGGATTCCTGTGCTAGCTTACATGTATCCTCTATTCTGTCTTTCAAGTTTCTTACATATTCGTAAGCAAACATAATTTCGTTATTGTCCTCCTCATTCCCTTTACAAATGTCGGCTACTATATTGATCGGGCCGCGAGGTGATCGTCCATACATCAACTCAAATGGGGAGTAGCCTGTAGATTCTTGTGGTATTTCTCTATATGCAAATAGGATTGCTGGTAAGTATCTGTCCCAATCATCTGGTTTTTCTGCTGACACTTTTCTTAACATATTCTTTAGAGTGCCATTAAATCTTTCACAAAGACCATTTGCTTGGGGGTGGTAGGGAGTTGTGAATGAGTGTTGGATTCCCATGAGTTTCATGGTTTCATGCATCATATGTGATGTAAATTGGGGTCCATTGTCCGACAGTATCTCATTTGGTATGCCTACTCTAGTAAAAATTGTCATCAATGCTTCAGCTATGTGATCCGATGTAGTTGATTTCAATGCTATCGCTTCTGGCCACCTGGTTGCGTAATCGACTAGTGTTAGTATGTGTGTATGGTTTCTATCTGATTTTGTTAAAGGGCCTATAATGTCAATTGCAACTTTTTGAAAAACTTTTTCAATAACTGGGGTTGTCTCTAATGGCAATCTCGGTATTCTGCCTTTTGCGACTCTTCTTTGGCATGTGTCACAAGATTTCACATATTCTCGGACGTCTTTAGTAATTCCAGGCCATGTGAAATTCTCGGATATTCTCTTCAATGTGGAAGAGCTCCCAAGATGTCCAGAAGTTATTGAATCGTGCGCTATTCCAAGGATTTTGTTTCTGTAAATACTCGGCGTGACCAGTTGTTTAGCTATTTTGTTTCTTTTCCTATGTAACCTGAACAGAATATCTTTTTCAATGATGTATTCAACTTTTGATTTCGTCCCTTTGTTTGCGATATTGAAATATGAAGTTAAAGTCGGGTCCTTTTTCTGTTCTTCAATGAACGTGTTCCTGTCAAATTGTTGTGGTTCAAGAGAAATAGTCATTGGCTTCTCTGTTGTGTTAGTCATCTTTCTTGTTTCTGCTAGACAAGCTGTTTCTTGGGTTAATGACCATTCTTTTACATCTGTTGGGTTGTCTTTAAGACCTTTTATATTGCCGACAATAACATCAGCGACGGGGTTGGGAAGTATACAGCATTCCACTATTCCTGTATAGTATGGGGTTTCTATGTACACGTTAGCTGTTTCAAAGGTTTCGACTGTGCCACTGAATGTGATGCATTGTACCGTTTTACCAGTTTTGTCTTCGTCATTGATCAAAGATGCTTTTATTCCTACTGTACTGCATCCTGTGTCTCTCAATATTTTGCAATCAGTTCCATTAGCTTTGCCTTCACAAAAAAATAGCGATCCTGACTTGTGAGTTTGTGTTAAAAGTGACATACCTTTAACGCAATACACATTTATATTTTCTCCTGACATTACTCGTGTCTGATTATTTACACTTGTTTGGAGTGATGCATTTGCAGTTTCTTTTGGATATCCCACGATTTGTAACATTTGTCTGCTGTGTGGCCTTTCATTCCACAATCTTCTTCTAGGTTCCATGCCTGGTCCAGGCTTCGGATACTGCATGAATTATCTCTCTCCATTCCTCCCTGTCTCTTGCCTTTTCAAACAGCTCTTGGCTTGTTAGGCTGGTGAAGCCCTTCAGTTGGTCTATGAGTGTTTTTCTTTGTCTCCCCCGGGCGCGTTTACCAGGTATTTTTCCACAACTTGCCAGGTATTCATTCTTATCTTTCCTTACTATGTGTCCGAAAAAGGATAGTTGTCGATCCACTATTAAGGGCATTAGTTTCCTTTGTTGGTATGTTTGTTTTAGCACTTCTTCGTTCGTTTTGTGTGCAGTATACGATATTCTCTGCATCCTTCTCAAGCACCACATTTCAAAAGCTTCAATGTTCTTTTGTATTTCTGCATTTGTAGTCCAGCTTTCGCATCCGTATAACAAGATTGGCCACACGTAGCACTTCAAGACTCGGAATCTAATCCCGAACGACATCTGTTTGTTTTTCAAAATGTTTCCCAGGTCCATGAAGGCCTGTTTGGCTTGAGCTATTCTTGCTCGTATGTCTCGGTTACATCTTCCATCTGTTGTCACTATTGAACCTAGGTATTTAAAACTTTCTACGTTGGTAAGTTGCTCGCCGTGAATCGTTATATTGCAGGTGTTGTTGTTTTCGGGGTTTTTTGTATTACCATGCATTCCGTTTTGGTGATATTCACTTCCATTCCCTTGGCTTCACTATCTACTACCACTTTGTCAACAATCTTTTGAAGTTGGATTTCTGATGTTGCAATGAGTACCGTATCGTCTGCGTATCTTATATTATTTATGTTGTGACCTCCCACTTTTATTCCCTCCATATTATTTATGCCCCTCATGATTGTTTCTTGGTATAGATTAAACAGATCTGGTGAGGCAACACACCCTTGACGGACTCCTTTCTTAATAGGAATGGAATTTCCTGTAGAGTTTCCGATTTTGATAGATGCCTGCTGGGTGTAGTATAATGTTTGCATGAGTCTGAGGTCTTTCTCATCAGCGCCAATGGAGTGCAGTTGTTTTAGTATTTCTTCGTGGCGTACTCTATCAAAAGCTTTTTGTAGTCGACAAAACAGAGGTATAGTGGGGTCTGAACCTGTATAGCTCTTTCACTTAAAACACGGAGGAGGTATATTGCGTTCCTTGTCCCTCTGTCAGGTTGGAATCCATATTGTTCTTCTGCGATTTCGGGGTTAATCTTATTCCTTAGCCTGTTGATAATTATACGCAACAGTATTTTGTTGATGTGGCTTATTAAACTTATAGTTCTAAAATTTTCGCATCTGACTGCACCTGCTTTCTTTGGTATTGCTATGAAAATAGAGTTACAGAGATCTTCTGGAATTTTCCCAGTATTGTATATATTGTTGAATAATATGTGAAGTTCATCAATTGCTAGATCTCCTAGGCTTTTTAATACCTCTACAGATATTTCATCAGGGCCTGTTGCTTTACCATCCCTCATTCGTTCCATGGCATGTTCAATTTCACTTTTGGTGATGTTTGGTCCGCTTAATGGTTCTTTGAATTTCAGTGGTGGTTCATTTCTATTTGGATCATTGTACAGTTCGCCTATGTATTCTACCCATCGGCTTTCTATATGTTGTTCTTCAAATAGCAGTTCCCCTTGTTTGTTTTGGATACAACTTCCTGCTGCTTTGCTTTTCCTTTTCCCTGATAGTTCTTTTATTCTTTGGTGAGCTTGTTGGGGGTTGGGTTTGTATTCTCTTTCGATTTCGCAGCATTTCCAGTCTAGATAGTTCTCGTGTGCCTCGATGCATTTGGATTTAATGTGGTTGTTCAATGTTTGGTATTCTGCAGACCCTCTGTTGCATTTTCGTCTTTCTTCAAATAGGTTTAGAATTTCATTTGTCATCCATTCCTTTTTGCTGTTTATTTGAGCTATTGGTAAATGCTTTTCTGCAGTTGCTTTGACACACTTTTGGAATATATCAAATTGTTTTTCACATTTTTCGTTATCAGGTTCACTTTGGCTTTGTATCATGAGTGCATTTTCAAATTCTTCTCTCATTTTTGTTTGTATGCCATTGTCTTTGCATAACCTGTAATCCCTCTTTATTCTACCAGCTGTTCTCTGAATAGCTTTAAACTTTATCCTTACTGTACAAACAACTGGGACATGGTCACTGTCTACATCGGCGCCTGGGTAGGTTTTGCAATTTAATATGCCATTTCTGAATCTTGATGATACTGCTATAAAGTCTATCTGGTTCCTTGCTCTGTCCCCTGGTGATTGCCATGTCCAGGTTCTTCTTGGGTGTTGTTGAAACCAGGTGTTTGAAATCATTAATTTATTTGTTCTACACCAATCTGCCCAGATGTTTCCTCGTTCATTTCTGTCTCCGAGTCCATGTGGTCCGATTATGTCACCATCTCTGCCTCTGCCAATCTTAGCATTTAGGTCCCCCATTACCATAAGGACTTCTTGTGATTTACACATTCGTTTTGCTTTGTCTAGTGAATGGTAAAACTCTGTCATATCTGCATCTGTCGCCTCTTCTGTTGGTGCATAAACTTGAATAATATTGGTGTCAACTACAGGTCCTCTTAGCTTAACCAGCAAAACTCTGTCTGAGATTGCTACGTGCCCTTTGTAAAATTTGGTTGATTTTTGGTCTAAGATCATCCCTACTCCTTTTTGGAAAGAGGTTCCACCACTCCATATGATCTTATATGTCATGTTGTTTTCTTGTTTTGACATGGTTCCCTGCTCTTTCCATCTCATCTCTGCCAGGCCAAGAATATTTATTTGGAGCCGTTTCATTTCTTTCAGAATGTTGTTTAGTTTTCCTTTTTGGGCACAGGTCCTGACATTCCATGTCCCAATTTTGGTTTTGTCACATTTGTTAAATTTATTTCGCCTAGTAACTGGCTGACGGTTCGGTGTGACCTGACGAACATCACGCTCCCAACCGAGCGAGGCAGCAGTCTTCCGTGAAAACATGCTCCCCTTTACGCTGTCACCGTTTAACTTTTTGGACTTATTCATGCAGTTAACTCGGCAAAGTTACAAGAATGGTTTGCCATTGCCTATTCTTGTCGCCCTCTGCAGTTGGCCAGCTTGACCTGTTACCGTTCGACACCACGAGGAGGTTGCAGTAGGGCTTGATGATGATCTATCTTTGAAGACTTGGCATCATCCATTTGTCGAACCATTCCACAATATTGACATTTAATTATAGGTTTGTTGGTTTTCTTATACTCAGTATTATTGTCAGTGCTATTTCTTGTTTTGTTTTGATAGGATCGGCTATGGTCTCTATTGAACTGTTTGTTCCATGGTTTGTTACTATGATCATCTTGTTTCACGTGCGTGTTCCGAGTGATTGATCAGCTCGTTCTATTTGAGTATTGAACTTTAGGTGTACATGGACTCTGAGCAGCGGCAGCGTAGTATGGTTCCTTCAATGTTCTGCTAAGGGGTGTCAATGGATGTGCGCTGTTAAAGTTTTCTGCGTAGATTTTTAATTTGTCCAAGTTTTCTGGCTTTCTCTCTTTAAAGAATGCGACTAAATCTGGGTTGCAAGCTTGATAGATTCGATTCTTCAGCGTGAGATAGTAAAGGCCTGCAAAGTCGTCTTGTTTTACGTTTGCCAACTCAAGCCACCGATTTAGAAATTGAGTAATTCGGTTCACGAATGTATTAAAGTCTTCTCCACTTTCCGGTTTTGCAGTGTGAAACCTTTCCTGGTAACCATCTTCCGTTAATCTAAATCTTTTTAGTAGAGCGTCTTTAATTTTACCATAGTCATCTGCATCTTAAGTTGTTAAGGTATAGAAAACTTTTAGCGGTTCTCCAGATAAGCAGTTAATCAAGGCTGTGGCCCATTTGCTTTCTGGCCAACGATAAGCTTTAGCCTGAACTTCGAATCGGTGTAAGAAGGATTCTAGACAGTCTGAGCGTTCATCGTATGTTGGCATGTGTGGAAGTTTCATGAAAAATTCATCACTATTATTATGTTTTCTTTCATGACCGGTTTTTGTTTTTTTCAATTTCCAGCATCATTTGGGTCCTTTTGGTTTCTTCTTCTGCTAAAGCTATTTGTCTTTTTAGTTCCCTTTCTTGGACTCTTTCTTTCTCGTTCTTCTCTACGTATTCTTTCTTCATGTTCTTTTTCTTCTCTAAGAATTCTTTCTTCATGTTCTTTTTCTTCTCTACGAATTCTTTCTTCATTTTCTTCTCTACGAATTCTTTCTTCTTTTTCTTCTTTTATTTTCTCTTCGCACCATGAAAATATTATTTCCTGGGGTATTTCTAAGTCCTTTGCGAGACTTAAGTATCTTTTATATGCTTCCATGTTGCAATAAATTAGTTACGATATTTTATATATATTATATTGACAGGATACTGTTACTGACCGTTTTATTTATTCACACTTACTGGAATGAACTGTTCTATTTTTAGAAATCTCTCTCTCTTATTTCAACTTATTATATATGTTGAATTTGATGCCTTTTATCGTTATATCTTATAAAGCAATGTGTCAATACAATGCGGAGTTATTATGACTTGTGTCAATAACAATGTGTCAATCGCGTGTACTCTAAACTATGTTACTACGAAAAATGTATCACCAATGTGTGTGACTCGTCGTTAGTTTGTGTACAATTATTCGCAATGACGCTAATATACTAGAGTGTGATAACAATAATAGGATGCCAAAATAATCCCAAGTTATCTATCACTAAATATAACACGACGGCTAGTAGACTCCTTTTATTATTATTTAGTTTTTTAAAGACTCACTTTTCAGAACATAATATATAAGTGGTTTTCGCTAACAGTAATATGCCAAAAATGCATTTAAAACAAATCACTATGCAAAACAAATCACGATGTCTATAGTTACTATGTGATGCCCAACTCATGTAAAAGAGAATAATGAAGGATATATTTACCAACTCAGTTCGTGGCTGGGACCTCTCTCTTGTTCAATGGTTGTTCAACAATTGTAATTAGGCATTGAAGAGTGTTTAACAGTGATGTCTGAAATACAAAACAATAAAATATCGTAAGATTTACAATAGTTACAAAATGTGTTCACAACAATGAGTGATTGGATGAGAGTGAATGAATCGTTATGGAATGTAAACCTATTGAAAACAATTCATGAATGAGGCAAACAACAAAATGAAATGAGTGATGTAATAACAAAGTGGACAAGGAATGAATGAATGAATGAAAAACTGAGTGAATAGATGAATGAATGAATGGATAATGTATGAATGAAAGAATGAAGGGAGGAATAAATGTATGAATGATTGGATAAATGAGTGAATAAACGAATGAATGGATGAATGAATGAATGGATGAATGAATGAATGAATGAACAATGAATGAATGAATAATTTATAAATGAATAAATGAATGAAGGAATGAATCAATAAAATGCTATTCAATTTGAATGAAAGAATGAATGGATAAATTGCTATTCCATTTAAATGAAGAAATGAAAAAGAAAAAAAAATTAATCCTGTAAATAGGGAGTTCAATTAAAATATGATCAAGTGGGGCAATTAAGAGTTTTACAATTTAAACTTTAAAGTTAGATGAAATAGATATAAGTAACTAAATAAATTCAATTCTTTATATGTGTCCCCTCCAAAATGTCATGGTCTCAAGTGAGTAAAGAGCTACTCGACTATGCATAAAGATATATGTAGAATGAGGCCCCAGAATTTACTAGTTACTATAAATGAAAAACAATTAACGATTTGTTTACAATGAAATAAAAATAATGATGAAATTTAATTAAAAGAGATAAACAGTGATCGTGGCAGTTACAAATAGAGATATGAATATTTTACGTAACTTATGATAATTGTCAGGTTCATAAGTTTACGTTTCCAGGCAGTTGATGGGCTTGGATGATCTATTCCTCTGATAACAGGATCGGACTCGTAAAATTCCACTTCCAGGCAATTGGTAATGGGTTAATATGTAATCCTTTGACAGCGGGCTCGGGTTTGATCCTTGAAGATTATACAATCAAAGTTAAAAGCTCCGGCGTCTTAATGGTGTAGATATAATATCTACAAAGTCCCAAAAGATAAAAATCTTACAGTATATAGAAGGAATAGAGCGACTGGCCGTCCGGCATAGATTGTGGAGAGAAAGTGAGTGTCGAATGTTAGACCTATCAGCTTTTATAATAAGTGGCTACGTGACAGAATGTAGAACGAAAAGTATTCACTAATTAGAAATTAATTCGAGGGAAGGCTATAAAAGGAAAGACGATCTAATATTAGAAGGTAAAGTTTATCTAAGCCTACCGAAATATAACTGGAGTGAGATAAATTCAGTTCTTAATAAAATAAAATTTAATAAGATAATTGTGAACAACCTTTACTGTGACACTTAGGGAAAAAACTTCCAAAAATGTTCATTTTGAGAAAATCGCGTTTGAAAGTTTAACATTACTTTTTTTAGATATATAACGAAAAATATTGCTGCTGATGAAGACGTTTCGTGGGACGGTGATGATATAGGGGTTGACGTTGCGACAGGACATACTAATGATCGTAAGGGCAGGACAGGTGGTTGTGAATATGGTGTGATGGTGACGATGGTTGAAGATGCAGTTGTGATTGGTTCAGAAGATGATGGTAATTGCAATGACAACGTAGTAGGGCTTGAAATCAGAGGGCAAGACGTGGAAGGTTGTAGATGTATTGAACATGGAGCTGAACGGGGTTCCAAGACCTGTGAATACAAAGGAATATGTATGTATGTATGTATGTATGTATGTATGTATGTATGTATGTATGTATGTATGTATGTATGTATGTATGTATGTATGTATGTATGTATGTATGTATGTATGGATGTATGTATGTATGTATGTATCTATCTATCTATCTATCTATCTATCTATCTATCTATCTATCTATCTCTTTCTCTCTCTCTCTCTATGTATATATATATATATATATATATTATATATATATATATATATATATATATATATAACATACATACATATAACAAATGAATTTACTGTAGTAGAATTGTTCTCCATCATTTGATACTGCATAACTATTTATAAAATTAGATACTGCATACACCATTTTCTCCAATTCACACAATACATACGTACATACAACCTTCCACCAACCCACAAACGCACACACACACACACACACACACACACACACAAATAGACTCACACAGACATACATGCACACAAACCAATGCCCTCTATCCACGTCTCTAGTTTGCTATTACACAACCACATAGATGCAAGCAGTGTGAATGATATGAGTACTTCAATAAACACACGATTGCTGCTTGATACATTATCCCGTAGGTATCTAATAATATTGTAACACCCCAGACACCCCCCCCCCCACCCTTGGTCACACCAGTTTATGTTACGATGCAAATACATCAACTCAACTTCTTATTAGCCTTATTGCAGGGGGAAAACACTCGTAACGTTGACTGGCCCAGACTATATCAAAACAACTGACCAGTAATGTCTGTCCCTTCTTGTCTTAGTTTCCCATGAGAAATATGTATCTATATTACCGTACTTGGAACATGATAGTAATAACAAACAGATATGGGTGACGCATGCATGGTATTGTAGGAGGCAAGATGAGAAAATTTTCTGAGATACAAAAACATAATAAATATCAACTCACCGGCTTTTCTTGGTTTATAGAGTCCCATCTGCGTAAAGCAGCCCTTTTGCAATTTGATTTTTGTTTCTTGCTTCTCGGCATCTTGGAAATAAACTTTTTTTTATCAAAATAAAACAAGGAAAACACAATATAGAATGGAAATTGCAGACGACATCGAAATCGGAAGAAACGTGGTGAATTCTTATTTTAGGTTTGTTTACCTGAACTATGACCTCACTTGGCCAATGGAATTGCTTCGTTCTGTCGGTTCGGCGTCGGGAGTTTCCGGTTGACCAATCGGAGGCCACGAAAATACGAGTCAAGTGTCAAGGGTCATGACCTAACCTCGACAACCTGAAAACTGTGTCAAACCTTTCATTTGTTAATAATAAGTGGCTTTCTTTCATCACTCGTTACCCAATCATGCTTCAATCCTGTAGTTTTGTATGCATTTCATTATCATAGCCGAGGTGTAAAGGAAAATATAGATACCAAATGTGTACTGATATCATCTATTTTTATGGTTATAAAGGCCTCTGATGTGGGAGTATTACTGGCATCCCTAGGGTGAATTTATGATGTTTTGCAGACGGTAGCCCCTAAATAGAATACAATTTCAACATGACAGAGGCTATAAACCCCCTTTTTTTGTATTGAATCCTAAAAGGGAATGGGGGACCCTATCAAATAGCTAAAAATCTCAAAATCGATATTTTGAGGCCAAAATCGATTTTCAGGAGGCGCGCCCCCCCCCCCCCCCCCTTAAACGTTTATAGTCTGGTTAATACAATTTAGTGAGAATTATTTATAAACGCGGATTGCAAAAAAAAAAAAACCACAAAGACTTGAGTGACGTCAACTTCATTCTATCTATATCAACAGCCAGGCCCTATTCTAATTATCGCACGACTTCATCGTAACATAACACGATTATCTGGCCAATATCAGCATTACGAACAGTGTGATAATAATATTGGACATCGATATTCAGTATCGGGATACAGGGATATCATTTACCACTGATAACTACTGGCCCATTGAAATATCTTATAATAGTCTTTCTTGTGATTGATTGCGCGGTTTTTAACCTCTCTGAATCATTACTATTTTCAGTATCGTATCCATCTATTTATAACCGAGTCTCTAGAATCAACTGATATGAATATTGTACTATGTAAACAACAAGATGGGATGTGGAAAAGATTTTTAAAATAAATACCATGTAGTGATAGTTTCCACTTAATTCAAAACCAGATTCTCGCCAGACCTGGTTAGTGTCAGGTCAACTAATTTTTAAGACAAAATAAAATATTTTCTTCGATTCTAAATTATTTTTTAATTTTTTTTTCTAATGTCCTCTGTCAAAATGCCATAGGCGACGTGTACATATATAAAGGTCTGACATCCAAACCCACTTATGGGCCTGGTTTAACATTGTTGTAATGGACAATATTTTGCGTCATTGTTTGAAATTACTTTTACAACAATGAGCCCAAAAGGAATTGGGTTATCAGACCTGAAAACAAGTGCACGTCGGCCATAAGGGTCTTGAATTCATTATATTGATGCGATTGACGAAAACAGCATGTTGAATCAGGTGTGAGAAAAAGGTACGATTTTAGTGGCAGATGCAATCCATGAAGCTGTTAAGCAAATCCTCTCAGAAAATGAAAAGCCAAGACACATAGTGATTTTAACAGATGCTAAGAAAATTCTGGAGGATATAATGGTGTCCTTTGCGGATGATATAGACGCCTTGGTGGAAGACCTCATGAAGCTAAGCAAGTTTACCAACATGGTACTGCAGTGGATTCCAGGACACTGTGGGATACTTGGAAATCAAATCGCTGACCAACTGGCAAAGGCAGGCAGTCGCATGCAGCAACCCTCCCCAATGTACTCAACAGGAGAAATTAACAAAATGGCCAAATTTATCCAGTCTCAGAGATGGAGAGAAAAGCACCCAGAATACAACATGAATGACCCAATCAAGGTGCTCGACAGAAAGGAACAGGTCATCATCTTCAGACTGAGAACTGGACACAACCAGTTAAAGGAACATATGTGGAGGATGTCCAGAGCAGGTGCCTCTGGACAATGTGACTGCGGACTTGAAAATGAAAATGGACATCATGTCCTAATGGAATGTCCAAAGTACAACAAGTTGAGAAGGAACTTCTGGCCTGACCCAACCCCATACTCAAAGAAGCTGTACGGAAGTGAGGACGACCTCAGGACCACTGTGGGCTTCATTCACCAGACCGGACTGACCATGTGACGTGACGGGAACGAAGAAGAAGAAGAAGAAGTGGCGTCACTGGGGTGTGTGATTTTCATGTGAAGGGATCCTGCAATCAGCAACCTATTTTAGCATTGTTTGAACGAATTATAACTTTCAACAAGCCAGGTCTAATTTTTACATAAACGATTTGTTCAAGTAAAGGACACGCAAATGTAAACGTAAGCAAATATGGATAGAATGAAATTGACGTCAATAAGGTCTTTGTTATTGCCATTTTCCACCCGCGTTCATGAGTAATTCTCACTAAATTGTTTTATCCAGACTATACACGTTCATGGTTACACAGAGTTTTGTGTGTTATACTTCCGGCTGGTAATCTTGTGAGCTTCTTAGCCAAGCGCATACTATCTTTTAGCAGTGGCCAACACACAAAGGTTTATGTAACCATTGTTTATCGCAGTTTGGTTTTAAGAGTTCACAATCTCAATCTTTATAGAGACTATTGAAGCTATGTGGTTAGATAAAATGCTCACAATTTCCGCCAGCTGGATGTGCACTAACACACAACGCTATATGTAACCTTGAACTTTTAGAGTCTTATTGATATAATTTAGTGAGAACAAATCACCAAAACGATTTTCTATAAATAATAGAGCTGATCTACTCCTACTTCCATAATTTATATAGTAAATTCAATCATAGCATTCTAATCCCCCCGGCATGATACTAATTTTAAGCGGTGAGTCATATTTATGATGCTAAGTTTTGTGATCAAAATTTTGTTTTTAAACAGATCTTAATTCAGCGTACTGGAGTCCTCACGACGTAAGTAGGGAATACTCCAGCCTCTCAGAACACATCGTGTGTTGATCTCTCACGGCAACAGACATTGACAAAAGATTTAACTAGTTTACTGCCGTACTCTGGAAAGACATGTAAGAAAGACCTCGCGAAATCCCTCCCATGTTTGAAAATGTCTGCCAAGATGAGGGTCATTTAAATTGATATAATATATTTGAAAGACCCCTAGTGGTGTCCGGGCTCCCTCGACTGAGAGGGTCCAAGTGCAAGAATAGCCCAACGCCAAGCCAGCGGGTCGTAAAAGGACGACTAATGGTGTTTGATTCCCCCTTTTTGAGTCACCTGGTCCTCCAGGTTGGGGGTTGTCGAAGAGCTAACATCCCTTCCGTGAAACGCATTGTTGCAGAAACACAGACAAACAAATCAAATCCGAAGAGTGTCTGCAATGAATGTATGAAGGAAGCTGATATACACAGAGAAGTGATAAGACATGCAACAAGTTAAAAAAAAAAAGTTAGCTCAGGATAGAGAAGCAAGGAAACTGATTGTCTGTAGCCTATAGATAGAATGAAGATGACGTCACTCTGGTCTTTGTTATTGGTTTTTGCCATCCGCGTTTATGAGTAATGCTCACTGAACTGCATTAACCTGACTATGTACGTTCATGGATACACACAGTTTTATGTGTTGTTCCGATATACTTCTGGATGGCAATGTTATGAGCTTCTTAGCCAAGCGCACACTATCTATACCCTGACCCAGGGTGAAAAAGGTGATAACGATGATGATGATGATGATGATGATGATGATGATGATGATGATGATGATGATGATGATGATGATGATGATGATGATATGTGGAGGACGAGTTTTCTGGCCAAAATTGTAAATACACGTCTTTCCACAGTACGACAATTAATGGGTTAATTATTACGATGCGACCCTTTGACCCGAACCTATCCCGGACCTCCCAGTCAATTTTACAACCATGATTAACCACTTCCCGCCAGCATCATCACATTTGCACTTCCCATCAATATGTTAATGTTTTATTTACCTAACTGTAATATGTCTAGAGCTTTAGAATGGTCCCTGGAGCAGAATTTCGTCCCAAAGTACAAATATGCCATAAGCATGAATATGATGGTAACCCATGCTTGCTACCCTTTTGTGAAAGAGTGAGCAGCACTGGCGTAAGGTAAAAATATGAAAAGGTGTGCATGAGAATAACAAGAAATTACAATAGTGTTCAACAGTCGCGACGTCACTTCCCTCGTAATGACGCATAGGAACTTAGTAACTGGTTCTAAACTGTCGGAACAATGGCAGACGCCCTTATGAAATATTTCTCCGACGAGCATAAAAGTGTATCCAGAGGATCAAAACATTATAAATCTGATCATGTTTTGACTTTTATACATTCCGATCACATGACATGTGAAACAGTTTTAGCCAGCATGAAGAATAAAAAGTACCGATTTTCTTTGTTTAGAACCAAGCTGCTTGTTGTTGGGCGGACGTGACATCAGACTATTGAATCCTATTACATACCCAAATAAAATAGCTTTTATATAGAGCAATATTCACAAAACGTGCTCAAAATAATCAGCTCGACTGTTGAGACAGGCTGGTTTATGGGATCGGGGTTTCCCTGTATTTTTCTGTTTCCTTTATCTGACACAGTTTCATACTCATATTTTTAGTTTTAGATTTCTACCCGTTTGTTATAAATTGTGGCTTCGATCTTGCCACAGAATCGATCCCACGTCCTTTGCTTGTCGTTTGGCTTCACTGGACCCGTGTTGAGATATCAAAACATGAAAAAAACCTGCACTGGGACGTATCTAGTCAGTCTCTCTACCAATAAAACATGAACAAACGTGTGTGTCCACCAAATATTTATATAGATGGAGCTGACGTAAATTAACAAGAACATTTTTGTTCATTTTGGATCGAATACTTGTTCTTCAAATGTCAACTGATTAAGATCCCTCCCAACATGTCTAAAAGCCTCAAACCAGATAATTCTTCGAAGTGTCAAATTTTGAGATTTATTATTCCCAAGCTGGGAGTCATCCTATTCAATTTATATATTATTTGAAGTTAAAGTTTTCTAGTCAATTTTTTACTGTGTTCTGTCTGTGCATAACAGTGAGGCCCTTCAGAACACGCAATGCCAATGTAAATGACCTCTCATTTTTCCAGACTGCCTAACTCTCATAATTTCACATTACAAACTTTTTAAACCTCACGAGTCCCAACCCAACCCCATTCTGCACACATGATTAGCCGCTGCTTGCCAACATCAAGGCCAGATGCCGTCAATATTTCTGTCAATATTCGATCCCAACCGTGGATAATTAGATCGAGCAGGTGCCCCTGTTTACAATCAGCATCGCCCAGGTTGCTGTGGGGAGTTAATTATTCATTACACGTCCTGAAATAAAAGTTGGGGGGGGGGGGAGGGGGAGTTAGGCTGGAGGGAGGTGATTGATTATATAAAATTATACTCATAGATTAATTCAGTTATCGCCCTATGATTTGTCAAATGGTAAAGGAAGAGACAGTTGGGCATGTCATTACTAAGGACTGATTGCGATTCCCAAATATTTGAAATGTTGCATATAATATAGAGACAGTTTGGTACGATGGCATTCGTGTCCCATTGAAAAAAATCACTCAATAGGGATGAACAGTTCGGTGTCAAGAAAACCTTGTTCCAATTTCATTGGAAGTGTAAAACCAGTCTTTCTGGGGACTGGATACAAACCTTGTGTAATTAAGCTTCTGTTTCCATAGTGATGACATCTTATTTTCTATTCTAAATATAGACTGGTAGCCAATAAAGACAACCCATCCTCGCTCTTTTACGCCCTGTAATAATACGAATCTGCAAATCCATCCAGCTACTAAAATAGTTACATATATCACATAATAATTCAATATATAACCTATTCATTATTAGCTCTCCTGCAGGACTGGTTAAACACTCTCAAAGAGTTGGGAACCGGAAGAGTAGAAAATGTGACATCACCACTTTTCTGCCAATAAAGGATGAAGGGGAGGGGCATCCTGAGTTGGTGAAAATAGTCTCGTTTTATTCAACCATTTGATTATTGCCTGTTTATATTTTAAGTGTTTTGAGATAGTGCCAGAAAATCATTAAATGTACTTATGTGCGGCTATGTGGTTTTGTGTTACGACACTCTCTTTCTTATCGAGAGGTCATGGGTTTGAACCTCGCTCGGCGCATAGTTTAGTTGAGTCCTTGGAAAAGGCTCTTTACTCACATTCTCTCACCGTATTCAGGTGTAAAATGAGTGCCTGGCCATTAACAGCGTTGTCTCTGTCCGAAAAAATAGTAATATCGCCTAACAGACGTCATGTGTTAAGTGTTGATGTTCCAAGAGACCCCTTGTAAAGCGCTTTGAGCAAGTTTAGTGGATATTACGCTATACAAAAAAGCTCAATATTTTTATCTTACCCTTTTTTTGCTCAAGTGTTTTCAATATGCCAAACCCGTGCTTCACGCTCCATTAGACACCCATTAGAGATAATCAAAACAAAGACGTTGTCACGTGATTTACATTCGCTCAAATGCAAAAGCTTTCAAAATATTTGGTTTAACATCTCTCGTTTCAACAGAATCCAGGTAATTTGAGAAAATGACGTCACTATTTTTAACTTTTGCAATAATTAAGCAAATCGGCAATGTAAACAATCAAATGTGCTTTGGTTAAACGTCATTTCTTTATATTTTGACCAGAAAGATTTACAGACCTATAAATAAAGCTGACCCCTAACGTATCAAAATGTCTCAAACCTGAGATTCCAAATAAGTTTGACACCTTTTGGCAAGACGGGAGGTAAAGCATCAGGTCTAACACTTTTTTTCGTAAAGTTGAAAACTGAAATTGAGCTTCTATAGCGCATTATCCACTACACGTGCTCAAAGCGCTTTACAATGTGTCCCTGACCAACAGCAACACTTTACATGTATGACGGGACATGACGCCTGTTAGACGACATTATAATTTTTTTTCGGACAGAGACAACGCTGTTAATTTTACACCTGAATACGGTGAGAGAATATGAGTAAAGAGCCTTTTCCAAGGACTCTACTATGCGCCGAGCGAGGTTCCAACCCAGGACCTTCCGATCCGAAATCCAGGGTCATACCACAAGACCACAGAGCCATGAGCCATTTTAGGCTATCAATAGTGAACGTTCTACTATGAAAATAAAAAGGTGTTTTATCATTGTAAGACACGGTTTTTAAAAGAAATATGTTTTTGTCTTTATCGCAATTTTGATTGGTCCACATCTCAACTGCAGCTTGGACTGTAACTATGCCGTAAATCGGACGCTGGGTCTCGTTTAGGGTATGCGGCAAGAATAATCAGTGTCCCATCCAAAAGTGGCAAGTATTCATTACGGTGCATTTTATGTTGCCAGAATAGGGTTACAAAACAGTCTTCAAGTTCTTATGACAACAACCACGTTTATCTCTCTTCTCCCTCCCCAACCTAAAATATAATCTTATACTGACAGCACGGTTGGTTTTCAGCATTTGTTATTATCATCATCATCATCATCATCATCATCATCATCATCATCATCACGTATTATTTATTATTATATTATTATTTATTATTATTATTATTTATTATTATTATTATATTATTATTTATTATCTATTATTATTATTATTATTATTATTATTATTATTATTATTATTATTATTATATATTATTATTATTATTATATTATTATTATCATCATCATCATCATCATTATCATCATCATCATCATCATCGTCATCATCATCATTATCATTGTTGTGGTGTTTGTACTTTACATCTCCACAGTTACACAAAAACAATTTTCTCTCTTATACAAATCACATCATTAAATAAGCTTGTATAGGCATTTGCTAGTTTCTTTTGTTTTGTTTTGTTTTGTTTTGTTAAAGGGAGGGGGAGGGAGGGGGGGGGGAGGTGGTTTGTTTATCTTAATTCAATTTTACTTACCTTAAAAACAAACATGCGGAGAGACAGTGGCTGCTCCAAATTAATTGAGTGCCGAAGCATTAGAGCCTGGAGCACAAGGACTCATCAGACAGTTCATGGTGGGATAGAGAGTGGGAGAGAGAGAGAGAGAGAGATGGGGGGGGGGGGGGTAATGTTAGAGTGTTCCAAAAGAGAGAGATTGAATGGAGAGAGAGAGAGAGAGAGAGAGAGAGAGAGATGGAATGGAGAGAGAGAGAGAGATAGAATGGAGAGAGAGAGAGTGTGTGTGTGTGTGTGAGAGAGAGAGAGAGATAGAGAGAGATAGAGAGAGAGAGAGAGAGAGAGATGACGTATTTCCTTTTCATATAATCTATCATTGAAGCGATACACCAAACCAGGTAACTTTTTCATTCCATGAAGTCAAATTTGTGGGGTTTTTTTGTTTTTGTTTTTATAAAAAAAAAAACATTGTTGACTTGAACCGTTGCCATGAAGTTGGTGTAAAAGTGATAAAATTACAAAACCACCATTCTAACATAACACACGCTTACTACCGTCGTAGGGTTTTTTGGGGTTTTTTAAAAGTCTGCATTGTTTGTTTTTTTAAAGTTTATGAAAGCTTTGATCTGACAATTGATTCTCTATTGTCTTCTGGCACTTTTCTACTCACTTCATATCTTGTTGATCTGACAATTGCTAACTTACCGAGCGACTTGTCAACCCAAAAGTAGGCAATTATTATGGATGAGAATAGTATTTATTTTAAGCGTGAATCATGAAAATTAACATACTTTTGTATTCGATATGAATGCATTTGTAACTATTTGAGTGTATTTTTGTTTGGTATTGGTGGGGGGGGGGGGGGGGGAGACGATGGAGTTGGTTCTTATGCATGGGGGTGACTTTGAAGTGATCTCAAAATTATTACAAGAGCATAGGCTCCTATTGGTATTAAGATAAGATAAGATAAAATATACTTCATTAATTCTTTATGGAAATTATAATTTCGTCTCGCATCGATATATAACCAGATATTTCCATGCATTCATTCATTCATTCATTCATTCATTCATTCATTCATTCAAAATACTTAAAATAAAGACATAAACAATAAGCATTCTAACTTAACACCACAATCACATTATCTCATCCGTCCGTAGTGTTTTATTCATCTTGTTTTGTTGATAAAGGAGAAACCCGAAACGTCCATGTTATCTGTTTTCGTTTATCAAATTGAAGCTTACATTCAATTTCACATTGTTATTTATGTCTTTGAGCTTCGAGCGGGAACATTTACAAATTACATTTTTTTGTGAGTAAATTTATTGATTTACCTTTTATGGAGCTGCTCCTTTTTTATATATAGACACACTACAGCCTATTCCCATTATATTTTTATCTTATTGTGTAAATTATAACACGTCTGTAAAAAAATGTCATTTTTGGGATGCAATAAAGTATTAATATTATTATTATTATTATTATTATTTATTATTATTATTATTATTATTATTATTATTATTATTATTATTATTATTATTATTATTATTATTATTATTATTATTATTATTATTATTATCATTATCATTATTATATTATTATTATTATTATTATTATTATTATTATTATTATTATTATTATTATTATTATTTCTGTTTGGCCCAGTACCATATTTTTCGAGATTCTGTAAGAGGATTCAAACCATAAATTTCAAATCGTATTCCTTTCCCATTTGCTTCTTTGTTTATCACTGGCGCTGAAATGACACCAGGCGTGTAACGGCCATAAAAGTTTTAAACAACAATAAACATCCCTCCTCGTCACCGGGTATTTATAATTCTATTAATCGGTTTATATTTCTCCGACGCCGTAATCACCTGGTGTAATACAGCAAATAATATATCAATAGGTTAACCCTGTAACGGCGGGGGTTGGATTTACCCAAATTTTACATCAGATCAAATCGTTTCAAAATAGAAATGGTGATATGATTGGGGTTTACATTGAAGCCAAACCATAATTGAATAGCTGTTAATTTTCTCTTGATCAAAGGTTAAATCTGACGTTGATTGGCGAGCTCAGCGATGAGGGTATCTTGTATTGAGACAAAATCAAGCGTAACTGAACGTGGTCATTGACCAGATGGGTGTTTTTGATGAAGGCACTTTACACACATTACCACACACGACTTAGGTAACAATGGGTAACTTGGCTATAGGCAGAGACGGATACTGTAAACTTCTAGTACAAAAATGACGCCTAACATTGTATTTGTATTTGGAATTGAAAATTTGGTTTCATTTTGGAAACAAATCAAGCATTGTCAATCGCATTGAATATGATTTATCGGTGAAAACGCGGTTTATACAGGGAGCGAGAGAAAAATAAATTGAAAAGTTTAGAAGCTTATTACAGTCACGAGACTGTAAATCATACAAGTCTGAAAATTTACCACAATATTTATTAATACAATTTTTCAAAATATGTTGAAAAATGTGAAATAATTCCACGATTGTTCTGATAACCACACCGCAAAAATGCCATATCGAAGATTTTT
>NC_088362.1:107990221-108005221 GCF_034508935.2 Berghia stephanieae | reverse complement strand
GTCATACAGTTTAGTGAGAATTAGTCATAAACGCGGATGGCAAAAATCAATAAGAAAGACCGGAGCTTACGTCAATTTCATACTATCATACATCATGACGTATTATTTTCCAATTAACAATTCTTCCGAAAATTGTCCAGGTATTGATTCCAACCAATTTATAGCTGCCACCAAACAATGTAATAATTGCAATACGACATGATGACAGGTAGTGGTAGAGTAGCAGTAAAGCGGTACAACATGGAAGCAGTGATGAGACCCCTGGAACGGAAGAGGAGCAGAGGTTACTGTCACAGTAAAGATTGTTCACAATTATCTTATTAAATTTTATTTTATTAAGAACTGAATTCATCTCACTCCAGTTATATTTCGGTAGGCTTAGATAAACTTTACCTTCTAATATTAGATCGTCTTTCCTTTTATAGCCTTCCCTCGAATTAATTTCAAATTAGTGAATACTTTTTGTTCTACATTCTGTCACGTAGCCACTTATTATAAAAGCTGATAGGTCTAACATTTGACACTCACTTTCTCTCCACAATCTATGCCGGACGGCCAGTCGCTCTATTCCTTCTATATACTATAAGATTTTTATCTTTTGGGACTTTGTAGATATTATATCTACACCATTAAGACGCCAGAGCTTTTAACTTTGATTGTATAATCTTCAAGGATCAAACCCAAGCCCGCTGTCAAAGGACTACACAATAACCTCTTACCAATTGCCTGGAAGTGGAATTTTACGAGTCCGATCCTGTTATCAGAGGAATAGATCATCCAAGCCCATCAACTG
Source organism: Berghia stephanieae (assembly GCF_034508935.2). Classification (NCBI taxonomy): domain Eukaryota; kingdom Metazoa; phylum Mollusca; class Gastropoda; order Nudibranchia; family Aeolidiidae; genus Berghia; species Berghia stephanieae. The sequence goes on along the minus strand of NC_088362.1, from coordinate 108,004,428 downwards.
CCTGGAAAAGTAAACTTATGAACCTGACATATTATCATAAGTTACGTAAAATATTCATATCTCTATTTGTAACTGCCACGATCACTGTTTATCTCTTTTAATTAAATTTCATCATTATTTTTATTTCATTGTAAACAAATCGTTAATTGTTTTTCATTTATAGTAACTAGTAAATTCTGGGGCCTCATTCTACATATATCTTTATGCATAGTCGAGTAGCTCTTTACTCACTTGAGACCATGACAGTTACCACAGAGGTGGTTGGGATGACGGAGTAATGAATAACATAGATGCGGCTGTCATTCTAATGCTTCTGTAGGATTAAATTCCTTGAATGCCCTTAATATTAATAGTAATGCTATAAATCATTTATTAAAGATTACAATAATGATACACGTGGTAAAGATAGTGTTTCAACTTAAATGTACTCATGTATATGTGATGTATGAACATATATTATCTTTAACCGTGACATGCAAAGCACACACACACGCGCGCGCGCGCGCATATAGACGATAACCATAATAAGGTAACAATGCATAATATATACATACAAGATTGAAAGCCATGTCAACAGCAGTGCAAACAAGTATTATTCGTCATATATAAATCTCCCATCCTATAATTCCCTGTCTACTAACACCTTGAAATAATCCATAGATTTTGCATTCTTTGTTTCAAATTTCAAATTGTTCCATTTCTGGCAATACGAATACCGAACCAGTTTTGTCTTATGTTTGTTTTGCATCTAGAGACAAAAATCTTAAACTTGTCCCCTCTAGTAAAAGTAATATTAGAATATGAAAAAAAAAAATCAGAAAAGTCTATCCTATCCAGACCATGTACCAATCTATAAACCTGAATTAAATCCCCACGAATTCTATATTTCAAACTTGTTACTGCTGCTTCGATTGTTACTGCTGCGTCTGTTACTAATGTTGTTTTTGTTGTTACTGTTGCTACTGCTTCTTCCGCTTCCGCATGCAGTTATAAAATCACGACATTGTCATTCACATTTGAAATTCGTTCTGCACCATTTCAATGCATAAACAAGTAAAAGTGCTTTCCCGGGGATTTCCTCCGGATGCGGTGACAATAAAGGACATATTGCTATGCCCGAGGTACGGAAATCCAAGTAGAGGGGGTTGTGTGATGTATTTACGGTGTGAAACCAGATTCAAAGTAGTATCGCATGATTTATTTATTGCAACATCCTGTGAGGGTGTAATAACGTTGTAGTTTGAAATTTGTTTAAAGTCTTGTGAGATAGTCTATGTAATATTCTGTGCGTAACAGTTTTAAATCTATGATCATGACAGGGGTAATTGGTGTGAGGGTTGTACGTTTCCCGCTCCGTCAACTTTATAACGAAAACATCAAGTACGGAATCCTGATTAGGTAATTAGTAATGATAATGATGATGACGACGATGATGATGATGATGATTACAAAAACAACAACAACAATGATGATAATGGTGATTACAATAACAACAACAATAACAATAATGATGATGATGGTGATGATGATGATGATGGTGATAATAATAATAATAATAATAATAATAATAATAATATAATAATAATAATAATAATAATAAAAGAAGAAGAAGAAGAAGAAGAAGAAGAAGAAGAAGAAGAAGAAGAAGAAGAAGAAGAAGAAGAAGATGAGAGCTTTTGCCACGACGAGAGTTTTAAATCGATCAATATTTGAAGGACGACAGAGTGCGACAGTTAACTGGTCTGAAAGATCTGAAAAAGTGTGTATGAAACGGTGCCAGATAAAGCAGAAAGAAAGAAGAAAAAAAAAACAAGAAAAAATAAACATCCCAAAAATGTCAGCGTTCCTCGAGTGTGCATCATTTTAGTTGACCGATACTTGAAGTGATAATTTCTGGCCTATTAAATAAAATACTATGGGATTATGGTTGGTTTTCAAAATTTTTTTTTAATTTAGTAACGGCAGAAAAGTGCAGTATTAAGCAAACTCTTTTTATCATATATTATTTACTAGTGAACTTTTACGTCATATTGTTTGTGTGTTGGTTGTGTGTCTGCTGTTTCATGTTGGTTTGTTGTTGTTGTTGTTGTTGTTGTTGTTGTTGTTGTTGTTGTTGTTGTTGTTGTTGTTGTTGTTGTTGTTGTTTGTTTGTTTGTTTTGATTTATTGTAGTATTTTGTTTCCTTTTTCTTCTTTTTCTTTTGAAGTTTTCCAACTCATGGAAGGTAATTTTGGGTGAGGTAGTTAGCAACTCCTACCTATCTCCCATCCCATATCATATATCTATCACGTATTTATTCTCATTTAATGTAAAAATTTATACGATTTTATATATCCGTCACGGAAATAGTTACACTTTGACATCCAATCAGACGTTGCATAGCGGCATTATTTTACGCATAATGAGAATGACCATATGACAGATACGTGATGATGCGTGATGCGTGATACGTACGATCCGCTAAACCTCTACGGCTATGTGGTCTAGTAGTAAGTATGACACTCGCTTTCGAATCGGAAGGTCCTGGGTTCGAGCCTCGCGCTCGGCGCATAGTTGAGTCCTTGGAAAAGGCTCTTTACTCACATTCTCTCACCGTACTCAGGTGTAAAATGAGTATGTGGCCGTTAACAGCGTTGTCTTTGTCCGAAAAATTGTAATATCGCCTAACAGGCGTCATGTCCCGTCCTACATGTTAAATGTTGCTGTTGACCAGGGACCCCTTGTAAAGCGCTTTGAGCACATTTAGTGGATATTGCGCTATATAAAGCTCAATTTTTTTTCTCTTATAAATCAAAAACCCCGCCAAATAATAACAACATTGGCTTACAAAAATATAGACGTACCTTGTGTCTCTAATCTCTTTTGATATAACTATACATGTCGTGATTTGTCAAAAATGTTCTCTTTTTCTGCTATCCACACTCATGGCCATGGCCGATGATATCTCCATCCACCCACACACTGAAAAAAATACCTTTTACGATTTTGGCCAGAAAATATTTACTTCATAAATATTGACTAATTAAAATGACACAAAACTTATCAAACAGATTTAAATCTGAGATTTACAAGATCTCACAAGGCAAAGTCTTCCCCGAGTTATGCTTATCTTTTGAGCTTAATCTTAAAATATAGGAATCCATGTTGTTTTCTGGCCAAATTAGGAAAAAGGCTTTGCTTTTTGGCAGCATGGATAGAATAACGTTATTATATTCCCCGACAAAAGATGTTTTCTATGTAAACAGGATAATTCGGCTTGCATAGTTAATAAGTTATTTCATCCGTACAGGTTTTGTTTCATTTCTTTCTGTTATGGAATTGGCTTGATTTTCACCTCACTCTCTCTCTCTCTCTCTCTCTCTCTCTCTCTCTCTCTCTCTCTCTTTCTCTCTCTCTCTCACACACACACACACACACACACACACACACACACACCACATACTCTCTCTATTTTTTTATTTCCACTTACACACACAAATTTGTGTCTGAGAGTAGATGTTCACTTTGCCTATCTTTTTCTCCTATCCCTAATTATAATAGAACATAATACGTATATATATATATATATATGAATTTATTAATGAATTTATGTAGTTGAAATGTCCTTGTATTTCTAGTCATCTTGATAATTATAATGATTCTAATATGGCAGATAGATAGATAGATAGATAGATAGATAGATAGATAGATAGATAGATAGATAGATAGATAGATAGATAGATAGACAGATAGATAGATAGATAGATAGATAGATAGATAGATAGATAGATAGATAGATAGATAGATAGATAGATAGATAGATAGATAAGATAGGTAAATAGATAGATAGATAGACAGACAGATAGATAGATAGATAGATAGATAGATAGATAGATAGATAGATAGATAGATAGATAGATAGATATATAGATAGATAGATAGATAGATAGATAGATAGATAGATAGATAGATAGATAGATAGATAGATAGATAGATAGACTGAATACTAGATATTAATTTTTAGGAAATGAAAAAACGAGCACCCTGAGGGAGCCCGGTGTTATTTAAAAGATTATATATTATTCTTATGATTTTCCAGACTGTTTTCATTGGCAGAAAACTGACACTTATTGTCTCTCGAATCTTTTTCTCTCCGATTCAGCTGCCCTATATTGTTTATTTTGATGAGAATGTAAATAGAGTTATGCAGAATGAATTTCTGAATATGCTTTAAAAAATAACAGCTGGAGGAGCGAGTAATGATGTCATATTTTCTCGTGACGTAAAAAATGTATTGGGGTCGTGACTTAGTGTCAAAATTTCAGAGGGTTTAGTAATCATGAGCGTTGTCAGTAACTGGTGAGGTGACAATTAAAAGAAATTATACTTTTACGGGATTCCTTTGGAGAAACCCAACGACGGTTGAATTGAGTTTTGTTGGGGGTGGTGAGAGCCGTGCTGATGGTGGTGATTGTAGTGAAGAAGGGGCGGTAGGAGTAGGAAGAAGGGGAGGTAGGAGTAGGAAGAAGGGGAGGTAGGAGTAGGAATAAGGGGAGGTAGGAGTAGGAAGAAGGGGAGGTAGGAGTAGGAAGAAGGGGAGGTAGGAGTAGGAAGAAGGGGAGGTGGGAGTAGGAAGAAGGGGAGGTAGGAGTAGGAAGAAGGGGAGGTAGGAGTAGGAAGAAGGGGCGGTAGGAGTAGGAAGAAGGGGAGGTAGGAGTAGGAAGAAGGGGAGGTAGGAGTAGGAAGAAGGGGAGGTAGGAGTAGGAAGAAGGGGAGGTAGGAGTAGGAAGAAGGGGAGGTAGGAGTAGGAAGAAGGGGAGGAGAGGATTAGGAAAAGGTGGACAGGAATAAGAATGGACGGAGAAAGAGAAAATATTAGAAGGAAAAAAGATATAGCAGAAAGATGGCGGTGACGAAGACGATGAGAATGAATAAAATAAACTTTCAAATACTGAGGTTAAATATCATTTTAAAGTGTCAATATTAAATCTTTATTTATGTTTTCTGTTATAATAACAATATAATATATTGAAATCGCCCGAGAAAATATCTAGGAAGACGTACGAGACCGTACAAATTGCTACTTAAAGATATCAAGTGTCTAGAAAAGAATTTGCCTTTATTGAAAATTGAGATGGAAATAATTTTTTAAGCCATCCGCAAGTAAGTAAATAGTTATCGACTATCTGATCTGATGATAAGAGGAAGAGGAGGAAGGAGTAGTGAAACGATGACGAAAACGATGATGAGAGGGGTGGTGGTGGTATCGGTGGTGGAGGTGGTGGTAGTGATGGTAGTGATGGTGGTGTTGATGATGGTGACGATGGCGATGATGAGAGTGGTGGTGTTGGTATCGGTGGTGGTGGTAGTGGTAGTGGTGGTGGTAGTGATGGTAGTGATCGTGGTGTTGATGATGGTGACGATGGCGATGATGAGAGTGGTGATGTTGGTATCGGTGGTGGTGGTAGTGGTAGTGATGGCGGTAATGATGGTATTGAAGGTGATGTTGACGATGGCGATGATGAGACTGGTGGTTGTAGTATTGATGGTAGTAATGATTGGAGTGGTGGCGGTAGTGGTGGTAGTGACGGTGCTGGTGATAACAATGATGAGAGTAGTGGTAGTAGTATTTGTGGTTGTGGTGATGGTGGTGGTGGTGGTGGTGAAGATTTATTTTATAAATAAACGTTAAACAAGACGGTAAAGATTGTCATTGGAGAGAACAACAACAACGACAATGATATGAAATGACTATAGTCTAGATATTAGTTGTGAAATGAAACTTAAAAAGCACTTACTTAAAATGGGTCAGACAGATGTCTTTTGATCTCCGAGACTTATGATGTAAAATCTGATCCATTGACATTCACATCAAGGAATGCAACATGACGGCTTGTGTACTTGGTGAACGATGTCTTATGTCATGGGGTTGGGTCGATGTAAGCATATTTGCAGGTCTGATAACTGAAGGCAAGTATGGGCTTGATTTAACATTGTTGTAAGGGACAATATTTGTGACGGTTTGGGAATATTTCCATAACGACAGTGAGCTCATAATAAGGTGGGTTATCAGACCTGCAAATACGTACATTGACTTAGAGTGTTCTGGATCTTTATTACGACTGTTGACATTTCTTTGTTCGTGATTTTATTTGTTTATTTTGATTTGATTTGTTTTTGTTGTTTTGTTGTTGTTTTGTTGTTGTTGTTTTGTTGTTTTGTTGTTGTTTTGTTGTTGTTTTGTTGTTGTTTTGTTGTTGTTTTTTTGTTGTTTTGTTGTTGTTTTTTTGTTGTTGTTTTGTTGTTGTTTTGTTGTTGTTGTTTTGTTGTTTTGTTGTTGTTTTGTTGTTGTTTTGTTGTTGTTTTGTTGTTGTTTTGTTGTTGTTGTTTTGTTGTTGTTTTTGTTGTTTTGTTGTTGTTTTGTTGTTGTTTTGTTGTTGTTGTTTTTTTGTTGTTTTGTTGTTGTTTTTGTTGTTTTGTTGTTGTTTTGTTGTTGTTGTTTTGTTGTTGTTTTGTTGTTGTTTTGTTGTTGTTTTGTTGTTGTTTTGTTGTTGTTTTGTTGTTGTTTTGTTGTTGTTTTGTTGTTGTTTTGTTGTTGTTGTTTTGTTGTTGTTGTTTTGTTGTTGTTTTGTTGTTGTTTTGTTGTTGTTTTGTTGTTGTTTTGTTGTTGTTGTTTTGTTTTGTTTTGTTTTTTTTGTTTTTTTTTAGGGGGGGGGGGGTTCTGGATGGAGGGAGTGGTTTGTTGTTTTGTTTGTTTGTTTTGTTTTGTGTATGTGTGTGCTTTTTTTTGTTTATTTATTTTGTTTTTGCTTGTTGTTATTTGGCGTTTTTTTAAATTGTTTATGATGTTGATCTTTTGGTATGTTTTGTTTTTGTTTTTCTTGGTTTAGTTATTTTTTTGTCTTGTTTTTCTTTTTCTTCTACTATCCACAGTTACCGTTCAACCCTTAAGCTACGTATTTAAAATCATTTGACCAGTATCTAATATATTTATTTGTCAGTTCGATGAAAATTCATTTTAGATCGGATTAAGTGTTATTTTCTGATCAGATGAAATCATCACTAAATGTTGGCTGAGTTAAGAGTTGTCCGATTGTTCAACTTACGCGTGTGTATCTAAATGTTTCGTAAAATTACGATAATTAGTGCGGCGTATGTCATAATATTATAAATGTGAGCATGGTGAAATCATTATGACTACTCTATTAACCCATCCCTATAAAAAAATAACGCGTAATGATATCAAATTTGCACTAATAAATGTGTGACGTCAGATTATCAAACGTAAAATTTCACCCGATGTCCGGAGGGAGCGATTACGGGAAATTGGCTGAGTAAGATCAAAGAGAGAGGGAATGGGGATACCCCTCTGATGCGCATAATGGACGGTGCCCCCATTTCGAGTCGAAATAAGTCCCGGCAACCCTTGTACGCAGAATCCCTGACTACGTCTAGAGCTGCACATACGAGATGGAAGTCGGGTTGGACGAATTCAATCCCTCGTGGGGGCGGGGACCTACACTCCTCTAAGCTTGGTGAGAAGTTGCCAGGCTTTGATACCAGTAAGAGGAGACACTGGGTAGCTGCGAATCGGCTTCGGTCAAGGAACTGCCGACCGGCAAGTGCGTTACATCAGTGGGGTCTTTCTACCTGTCCAATATGTACCCGCTGTGGGCAAGAACCTGAGACGGCAGAGCATATAGTCGAACGGTGTGTTGTGACGATGCGACCCGGCGGGTTCGCGACGGTGCACGAATGCGGACCGGACTTTGCTGATTGGGTCGATCGTCATAACATAGTAGTGTGAACCATAAGAGACTGCTACCTATCATGTAAACGTTTTTGAAGATATCTTTTGAACATTTCGTTCTTTAACATGCACTGTTTTGTAGACGGACTTAATGGCAATACCCAATCATAAAAACCTGGCATATTAAACCGGGAATTATGATTCCCGACTGGTGTATCATCAAATTCTACACATTCATATCAGTGTGTAATCTATCGATAACGTCATATTCATAATGATAGCTAATTTCATGAGAGGATTTATCTCCCTTTCATCTTCCCATTGCCAAACCTAGAACATAGATAAGCTAAATAACAAGAAGGAAGATAACGTCGATTGCAGAGCGGCCTTGTGGAGTTGATGTTACAATAAGATCGTGGGTTCGAACCCCCATTTCCGGAAAGTTTTTATTCTCTATTGTCTTCTGGCATTTTTCTATTTTTTCTTTTTTGTTATTATCAATATAAAGTGCCTGCTCCACTAACTAATTTATTAATAGAATTAATAGATAAGCCTATACTTTGTAGGAAACGCAGAAAAAAAATACATAAATTAATAATAAATATGAGCTTTTATATATAATGCAATATCCACTAAACGTGCCCAAAGCGCTTTTCAATGGGTCCCTGGACAACAGCAACACTTCACACGTAGGACGGGACATGACGCCTGTGAGGCGATATTATAATTTTTTCGGACAGAGACAACGCTGTTAACGGCCAGGTAATCATTTTACACCCGAGTACGGTGAGAGAATGTGAGTAAAGCGCCTTTTCCAAAGACTCGACTATGCTCCGAGCGAGACTCGAACCCAGGACCTTAAGATCCGAAAGCGAGTGTCATACCACTAGACCACAAAGCCGCAAATAAGAAGTATGACCAATGCATGTTGCAGACTGAAAAATCTTTCTTTAGACTATTAGGCTGTGCCAACTGACTGTCAAAGTGATACTAAGCTGCTAGAAGCTGGGAGATCTAAAATGTATTGAACAAAGATGAATTTAACAGCTTTAACAACAACAAGAATATAACCAGATACCAAACACGGAACGTTTCGGTCTCAAAATCATTCTTCAGCAAAAGAAAAACCCAATAAAAACATAATTACATTACTAATTAACCTAAAACTAAATATTTCTTGCGGCCTCTCTATTGATGTCGTCGATCCGGTTTTTTCCTAAAGTATTTTTGTTTTTATTGTTTTCTTTGTTTCTTTGTTTGGTTGTTTTTCTTTTGGGTTTTTGTTCGTTAGCTGAAGAAAGGTTCTGAGACCGAAATGTTCCGTGTTTGGTATTTTATTCGTATTCGAAGCTATTATATTTATTTTTGTTTATCCCTTTTTGCTGTGCCAAAATATCGTTTTTATGACGTTCGCTACAAAAGTGCTCCAATACATAGTTATTCTGAAAAACTAAGCAAAACATTCGTTTTCATAAGTTTCTGTAATTGTAATTCTTTGATTCTTTTCTGCATATCAGGGGTTAAGTGAAATATGTAACATTTCTGGGTGGCGCAAGTAATCGTTGGAAATGAAACTTAGACCCCGATTTTTTTTTTTCAAAATCTTTTCGGCTGTTTTTGACAAATAAATAGATTTTTTTTATTTAAAGCATTTCTGTGATTTCTCTTATTATACTCGATAAACCCGAAAACGAGAACTCATTCTTGAAACGTTATATCTAGAGCAAAATAAACGTTCCATCTTTACAATACAGTCGCCTTCGAGAATGTCTGTGCTGTCCGCAAGACTAGCATAACACGGAATTATCTGATCAAATAAAATCGCCAATTTCGTCAAAGGCGTTATCTTCTCTCCATCTCCTGTTGCCAAACGTAAATAGATAAACCAAGCCAAATATGGAAAAATCCCGATGCTTAAACTCGACTGTCTGCTACAGTTCCACCAACTGATTATCCGTACTGCCGCACTCTGAAAAATAATTGGACCAGAAAAACTCGTCCTCAAATTTCAATATCGATCGATTAAAATGACCTTTATCTTGTCAACCAAATATAAATATCGAACCTGGGATTTCATGGAGCCTTCATGTCCCGTCCTACATGTTAAACGATGCTGTCGGCGAAAAGTACTTTGTGATAGACTAACTTCCTATCCAAAAAGTTGCATGCAATTGGATTCAATAGTCTGATGTCCCGTCGCCCAGCAACGGCGAGCAGCGTGGTTCTAAACAAAGAAAATTGCCTATGTTTTATTCTTCATGCGGCTATGTGGTCTAGTAGTATGACACTCGCTTTCGGATCGGAAGGTCCTGGATTCGAGCCTCGCTCAACGCATAGTTGAGTCCTTGGAAAAGACTCTTTACTCACATTCTCTCACCGTACTCAGGTGTAAAATGAGTACCTGGCCGTTAACAGCGATGTCTTTGTCCGAAAAATTGTAATATCGCCTAACAGGCGTCATGTCTCGTCCTACATGTTAAATGTTGATGTTGACCAGGGACCCTTGGCAAAGCGCTTTGAGCACGTTAAGTGGATAATGCGCTATATAAAAGCTCTTTTTTTTCATGCTGAGAACTTTTCATACGTTATGTGATCAGAATGTATAAAAGTCAAAACATGATCATATTTATAATGTTTTTTCTCCTCTGGATACACTTTTATGATCGTCGGAGAAATATGTCATAATGGCGTCCGCTATTGTTCCGATAGTTTAGAGCCAGTTACTAAGTTACTATGCGTCATTACGAGGGAAGTGACGTCATGACTGTTGAAACCAATTGTTATAGAAACGATATAAAGTCCTGCTTCATGACGATCCGTGAGGCCCTGACTGATTACTTTTGATACAAGCCAAGACAGAGTACCAATCAGCTATGACTATGACCCCTCTCCCCCCCCCCCTTTCCCCATTGCAGTGAGCGGTATAAACATGAACCAAACAAATATTAATTATTTTTAATCATTACTATTATTGGCCAAACGACACCTTGTATTTTTTATCAGGGTTTCCCAAACTTTTGCTGCCAAATCCCACGAATTGTTTGTTCTCTAATATTTTTTTTTCTGTTATTTTGTTCGATTTATGCATTGAATAATGAAGATAAAGACCTGCCAAACTTCGGGTCTGCTTTAGAAGACAATTTTTTAATACTTTTCTTGTTTTATGTATGTCTTTAATGAAAAGCAAATAAGCTGTCTGGGTTTTGTTGACACGCAGAATAAGACTTGCCGGGCTGTAAGTAAACAATTATACAGACATATATATTGTAATTGTCTGACTTTAATGATTGTTTACAATAAGAAATGTGTATTCGTATATATATATATATATATATATATATATATATATATATATATATATATATATATATATGTGTGTGTGTGTGTGTGTGTATATATATATATATATATATATATATATATATATATATATATATATATATTATAAAAACAAAAACCATGAAATGATATTTCTCAACTTTTTGGTAAAAGGAGCTATTTATAAAATATTTCAAGTAATATTATGATCAACTTCTACAATATTGTTTCGATCACGTCTCATCTGGAAGTGAAAGTGAAAGTAGATTGTTGTGTTTTCGTACTTTTTCGGCTTCGCTATTAATGGTGGTTCGCAATTACATAAAAGGTGTTTGTTTCTATGTCTTCATTAAGATGTTAGTTCGTTTCTTCTCTTGAATGTTACCATGTTCGGTTTTGTGATGATGTAGAATTTTTCTTCCAAGCAGCGGTTTCAAATCTTAGAAGAGGGGAGGGGGAGGGGGGGGGGGGGGTACGACTGTGCTCTGGAGATGATTTTTACATGTAATGCTGTGTTGTATGTTTTTTTGAGGTTTTTTTGTTTTAATATTGAAAAAATAGCAAATTCATTACCCCAGAAATAAACTCAACTATTAGTTCACGCCGATATTATACCATTTAGAGACAATGGGTCACATATTAGGACCAAAACCGCATCAATAAAAAAATGCGCAACATAACAATGAAAGATGATAGAATGGTAACATGATATAAATCACCGATGAGCCAGTGATACCAGTGGGATTATTCCCCATCGGACGGGCAATGCCTCCTTCCTTCCATCGTATGATAACAATCGCCATCCCATCCTTTCCTGGACAAACACGACTCAGAGACAACTCGCTGACCAAGACAAAGTTGGATTGTCTGCCCATGTTTGTCTGTACACATACATCTTAGTGAATAATGGATTTTTATATCTCATTGCGACATTTCAGGATACAGAAATAATAAGATTCTACGTGCCATGTATAGGGAATGAGATTAGCGGAAGAGTAGCGTCCCTTGATTGGACGTCACCGGCGGAAAAGTCATTAGAGAGATAACGTCATGTTGGTTGTGCGCATGCGTCTCTCGTCCTTGCTTCCGGTGAAAGCGGCATGATACACTTCACCGAAAGCGAGGACGAGAGAGACGCATGCGCAAAACCAATTTGACGCTCTCTCTGTAAGGTGACGTCCAATCAAGGGACGCTACTCTTCCGCTAATCTCATTCCCTATTGGTAAATGCCCGTCTGACAAAGCACGCTTTTCGCAATTCCATACAAAACTTTTTTTTTTTTCATTTCATTTGTGACTAATACTCTTCAACAGTCGTAATGTCACTTCTCTCGTAATGACGCATGGTGACTTAGTAACTGGTTCTAAACTATCGGAACAATGGCGGACGCCATTATGAAATATTTCTCCGACGAGAATAAAAGAGTATCAAGAAGGAAAAAAATTATAAATCTGATCATGTTTTGACTTTTACACATTCTGATCACAAGACATAAGAAAAGTTCTAGCCAGCATGAAGAATAAAAAGTACAGATTTTCTTTGTTTAGAAACACAATGGCCGCCGTTGCTGGGCGACGTGACATCAGACTATTGAATCCAATTGTCACAAAACGGTAATATGTCACGGTGACCTGATGCTGAACTTTCTCCTTACCGACAATTTTTTTTCAGAATTTTTTCCAGAAATGTCATACAAAAAACATAAAGATTGATATTCTAAACACTTAGACTCAAAAGCAAAAAGATCTCTATGCATACGTTTGTATCGTCACATTTGTTACGATTGCTATCTACCTATAGATAGTATGCGCTTGGCTCAAAAGCTCACAACATTGCCATCTGGAAGTATAACGGACCAACACACAAAACTATATGTAACCATGAACTTTTATAGTCTGGATAAGACAGTTAAGTGAGAATTACTCATAAACGTGGATGACAAAATGCAATAACAAAAACCCGAGTAACACCAACTTCATTCTTTCTAGAAACATTTTTTCTTATTCACATTACAGTACATCGCAAAATGTTATAAAAAACAACCAGAAAGTCTGAAGTAAATCTTTAGGAAGAATTATTTTATGGATCGGGTTTATAATTTTCAAGGCATTTCGGGTATTTTTTCCCTCTGAGCTCTTTTCTATTTTGCTTTATCTGGAATTTTATCACGTAAATTTCTCTACGTCTTTCTCCTCCGCCATTGCTTATTTCCCGTTTTTCCTCTGTCAAACTATTTTTGATGTTTAGAATCAAGTCATAGGCAGAAACGCTTTTACCGGGACAGTGTAGAAATTTGATAGTTTGAAGAAAATAATTATGTTGTTACTTTCTGAGTCAACAACATCAAAAAATAATAATGGAGTGATGTTTTAGCACTTGCTTCATCGTTCTTTTCAATTACTGCTACTCAATTTAGCTCTCATGATGAAGAGGTGTGTCAGGTAGGTATTGGGAAAGGTAATTACACGTGAAGAGATGGGAAATGTTAGACTTAGTTGTTTCCGTTTTTAACCCGTCCACATTTTCAAGCACGTCAATTTTCACAACAACATTGGGTGATTTATCCACAATGACAACCCATGAGTGCTTTTTTTGGGGGGAAGAGGGGGAGGGGAGAGAGATTAATTAAAAATTGACAGTTCTTTTAAATTAAAAAGCAAGCTTTTATATAGCGCAATATCCACATAATGCACGCAGGGTGCTTTACAAGAGGTCCCCAAGCCAACAGAATTACTTGCCATGTAATAAAAACCATGAGCTTATATTTAGCGCAATATCCACTAAACGTGCTCAAAGCGCTTTACATAGGAAAATGTACTACGAGACACGGTGCCTGTAAGGCGCTATTTCAATATTTCCAAAAGATATCAAGCTGTTACCAGCCAAGTATTCATTTGACGTCTGAGTGCGGTGAAGGAATGTGAATAGCTATCCTTTATTCAATGACCATCGACTTTCCACCTCTCACATTGGGACTCGAACTCGGGACGTACCGGTGCGACGGCAAGGGACACACACCACAAAACCACATAGCCACACTATAAACCAGTTTAATATTTTCACCTAACTTAATGTAAATGTTGCTGCCCGAAGCTCGAAGAAATAAATAACAATGAGAAATTGAATGTAAGCTTCAATTTAAGATACGCAAACAGATAA
>NC_088362.1:107977721-107985221 GCF_034508935.2 Berghia stephanieae | reverse complement strand
TAACTCCCTCAACTCTAACACCGACTATATCCGTAGTTAACTCCCTCAACTCTAACACCGACTATATCCGTAGTTAACTCCCTCAACTCTAACACCGACTATATCCGTAGTTAACTCCCTCAACTCTAACACCGACTATATCCGTAGTTAACTCCCTCAACTCTAACACCGACTATATCCGTAGTTAACTCCCTCAACTCTAACACCGACTATATCCGTAGTTAACTCCCTCAACTCTAACACCGACTATATCCGTAGTTAACTCCCTCAACTCTAACACCGACTATATCCGTAGTTAACTCCCTCAACTCTAACACCGACTATATCCGTAGTTAACTCCCTCAACTCTAACACCGACTATATCCGTAGTTTACTCCCTCAACTCTAACACCGACTATATCCGTAGTTTACTCGGGTTACTTTTACCCCATGCCTATTTGTTACATTTTACTTTTACCCCATGCGTATTTGTTACATTTTACTTTTACCCCATTCCTATTTGTTACATTTTACTTTTACCCCATGCCTATTTGTTACATTTTACTTTTACCCCATTCCTATTTGTTACATTTTACTTTTACCCCATGCCTATTTGTTACATTTTACTTTTACCCCATTCCTATTTGTTACATTTTACTTTTACCCCATTCCTATTTGTTACATTTTACTTTTACCCCATTCCTATTTGTTACATTTTACTTTTACCCCATGCCTATTTGTTACATTTTACTTTTACCCCATGCCTATTTGTTACATTTTACTTTTACCCCATGCCTATTTGTTACATTTTACTTTTACCCCATGCCTATTTGTTACATTTTTCTGAGACATTCGAGGTTTCGATTTTTTTAAAAAGATTTTGTTCCTCTTACCTCTTAACTTTGGGATTTCGATGGTTGTGGGAAGCGGAGAGGGGTGGGGTTACCTCTTAACTTTGGGATTGCGATGGTTGTGGGAAGGGGAGAGGGGTGGGGGGGGGGATTGATTAATCATTGTATTGAGCTCCTTACAAGCCTATGTCTCATCCTACATGTTAAGTGTTGCTGTTGGCTGCAGACCCCTTGTAAAACATGTTGGGCACATTAAGCATATATTATTGCTCTATATAAATGCTCCAGTTTAAGTTGAATATGTCCGGCGTGGCTCAGCGGTATGGTCTTTGCTCCGCATCCGAAAGGTACCGAGTTCGAATACCCGCTGCGCTGTGTGGCCTTGAGCAAGTCACCTGGTTCTAGCTCAGTTTGCGGTGCTGCACTGCGGCTAACGCCTAGGTTATTCCAGTCTTCCCTTGAAATAGACCCTAAAGACAAGTTTCCCCTATGGGATGAATAAAAGGAATTTTATTTTTATATTTTTTTAAATCAAAAACACACAATATTCCCCGATAAGTGCAGTACCTACATCATGAATTCTGAACTGATTCTAATTAAAACTCCTCATGGTGCCTACAAAGAGGAAAAGTCGTGTCCAGTGAGTTTACTTTTATCACAACCGATGCTCCACTTATTTTAAGTTTTTAAATATTATTATTATTTCCTTAGTGAAAAAAAAAATTCGATTACGTTTCAACGTTGTTACAAACACACACAAATGAAAACATACAATCGTGCGAATATAGATTCAGAAACCAGGAAGGTAAGTGTGAAATAGATGCGTGAATAGTCGTCTCACAATGGTATTATTTCGTGGTAACGTGAACAGTCGTCTCACAACGGTATTATTTCGTGGTAACGTGAACAGTCGTCTCACAACGGTATTATTTCTTGGTAACGTGAACAGTCGTCTCACAACGGTATTATCCCAGGGTAACGTGAACAGTCGTCTCACAACGGTATTATCCCAGGGTAACGTGAACAGTCGTCTCACAACGGTATTATTTCGGGGTAAACATGTTAATTCTAAAGTTACATTATACAATTTTATTTAAAATCAATGACTTCGTTGAAAACTGTTAAATTTAAAATTTGCTTCTTTACCTTGAAAAGGCATAGTTTTTTTTTTAATTTTGCAAATTTATACTTTAAAGTTCATTTTCTTCATCTAGATCTACCAACACATAATACAGTGGATTCCTGATAACACCAACATCACCACTGGGACAGAGAGATTGGTTGACTTTAAGCGACGTCTACATATATGCAGGCCTGACATCCGAACCTACTTATGGGCCTAGTTTAACATTGTTGTAATGGACAATATTTTGCATATTTTTTTTTTAATTTTCCATTACAACAATGAGCCAATAAGGAATTGGTTTATCAGACCTGCAAATTAGTGCACGTTGACTTTAAGCAATGATGACTTTATCCATCATCAATCGAAGATTTTTAGATACAGAATAAAAAGCTTTTTTTAAAAAAATAAGCTTTTATATAGCGCAATATCCACTAAACGTGCTCATAGGGCTTTACAAGGAGTCTCGAACCAACAGCAACGGGTAACATGTAAAACGAAACATGACATGACGCCTGTTAGGCAATATTATTACATTTTTTTTCCGACAGAGACAACGCTGTTAACGGCCAGGTACTCATTTTACACCCGCACAAAACTTTGAATCAACAAGAAGTGTTGACTTTTGATTTTATGCAAATTGCGCTGTACCCTTTTGGGGGAGGCGCTCACAAATTTCAAACATGACAGAGGTTTTTCTCCTCACCTCTCCGAAAGTCTAATTAAATACAGACAGAAAATAAACAGAATTGATAATGATTAACAGCGAAGTCATTGAATACGAAACGTTGTTTTTTTTGTTTTTTTTAAACAGAATACTAGAACAATGACGTCATAACTAATCGTTCGAAACTAATTATGGGAATATTGGGTTAATTGGTTGGAAAACAAAAACAGCAAAATGTGAAACTTGCAATCATTATTAGCTGGATAGATAGATAGAATGTATCGAATGAAAACAGACATGTTAAAATGATTTCCAATACCTTAATGATATTTCAAGATGACATTTGAGTAGAGTGCATTTCCTTGGTACGAGTTTGACTTGAAGGTTGGATAGAAACAGTATTGATGACGGACACTGCGATGAAATGAAATGAAATGAAATGAAATCCTCTTCTTCTCCTTCTTCATAAGCATTATTAGCATCATTATTATCATCAGCAGCGGAATCATCATTATCATCATCATCATCATCATCATCATCATCATCATCATCATCATCATCATCATCATCATCATCTTATCATTATTATTTCTCTCAATACTACAACAACAACAACAACAACTACTACTACTACTACTACTACTACTACTACTAACTAACATACTACTACTACTACTACTACTACTACTACTACTACTACTACAACTACACTACTACTACTACTACTACACTACTACTACTACTACTACTACATACTACTACTACTACTACTACTACTACTACTACTACTACTAACTACTACTACTACTACTACTACTACTACTACTACTACTACTACTACACTACTACTACTACTACTACTACTACTACTACTACTACTACTACTACACTACTACTACTACTACTACACTACTAACTACCACTACTACTACTACTACTACTACTACTACTACTACATACTACTACCTACTACTACACACTACTACTACTACTACTACTACTACTACTACTACTACTACTACTACTACTACTACTACTACTACTACTACTACTACTACTACTACTACTACTACTACTACTACTACTACAAATAGTATTTGTTTATTTTTTTTTTCTAATTCATCAGTCTAGTACTACCCAATGTAAGTTTCTCGAGGTGGATAAATCAAGTTCATCTTATCTAAAGATTTTGACGTTTTTATTGATTTTTTTTAACCCCGAATTTTTTATATCAAATTTCAATGACAAAATATGATGTCCTCATCTTGTTAAAAAAAGACGAATTTTTAATGTTAGATTTTAAACGTGTAGACAGGTTTTTAGTAATATTATTTCCTCTAAATTTTAGATACATGTGTATTTTTTGGCCAGAATTGAAATAGGTATTTCGTTCGTTTGCGCCCACAAGTATCCAAAGATCAATGGCTTTTTTTCATAAATAATAGATGGGCATATCTGTATGGAATAGCTATCGCTCTGTCTCGTGGTCTCCTAGGCAGAAGTATTTGGTTCACCCAGTCACACCGAATTAAAGAATTTTTTTGTGGGAAAAGTTGAATAGGGAATGAGATTAGCGGAAGAGTAGCGTCCCTTGATTGGGCGTCACCTTACCGAGAGATAGTCAATTTGTTTTTGAAGTGTCTCAAGCCGCTTTCACCGGAAGCGAGGACGAGAGACGCATGCGCACAACCAACATGACGTTCTCTCTCTAATAACTTTTCCGCCGGTGACGTCACAGACTATGGGTGACGTCCAATCAAGGGACGCCACTCTTCCGCTAATCTCATTCCCTATACTATCATTGTTAAACAATTCGGTTTTTTTAAAACATTGTATTGTGTGTTTTGTTTCATCATATGGTGGAACAAGATTAAGTACGCATGCGCCGAATTATTTTATTGTGAGTTTCAATCATACACCATGAATAGCCTTCAACAATTGTGACGTCACTTCCCTCGTAACGACGCATAGTAACATAACAACTGGTTCTAAACTATCGGTGCAATGGTGGATGCCCTTATGAAACACTTCTCCAACGAGCATAAAAGTGTGTCCAGAGGAGAAAAACATTAGAAATCTGATCATGTTTTGACTTTTTTACAGTCTGATCACATCACCCGTGAAAACAGTCTCGCCAGGGTGGAGAATAAAAAGTACCGATTTTCTTTGTTTAGAACCAAGCTGCTCGTTGCTGGGCGACGTGACATCAGACTATTGAATTCTATTACTGGACGTTTGTTTTGGACACGGGCTTTAAAAATCTAAGAGCCTTCATCGAGAGTTGAACATTCAATATCAATATCCTCAGATCACATGACACGATTTTACCTCAATGCTAACACACACGGTGTTGTTGAATCAATTTCATAACTCCATTAAAGCTTCCCCGGGCCGTGAGTCCTAATGTGTGAGTAATTCAAACAAAGGCGAAACGCATTCTGAGAAGACAAAATATTAGGCGAGGCAAATTATGCAGCCCGAAAACACGCTAATGTGACAAAAATGTGTGTTTCCAAATTCCAAATGCACTGGATCCATTACCCGGCCAAAATCTGAGTGGCTGGCGACACAGCCATTTGCATAATAATAATAATATCATTACGAGCAACACCGCTGCCACCGAAAAAAGAATTTTTTTTAAATATTTGGTCTGAAAACATTTATTTCATAATATGATAGAACAAAATGAACATGAAATTTGTTGAAAGGTCGCAAAACTCATAGTATATATGAGCTCTCAAAGCAATTTTTGAGTTTGCGAATTTTAGACGAAGTTGATATCATCTGAAATCTATAGATCTATTTTAAATAAACATTTTCTCGCCATAATTGTTAAAACGTGTTTTGTCGGTGTTCGGCAGACCTCACGACTTCGCACTGATTTTACATCTGGAATGTTGACGTCAATACGTACACCAGTTGTCTTGTAGAATATTGTGTGTCCGAATATCATCCATAATCAATACATGAGTAACAAACAAGGGTTTGGTTGAACAAGAGACAGTTTTCTGATGGTCAAGAGTCAACGAAATTCTCTCTCTCTCTCTCTCTCTCTCTCTCTCTCTCTCTCTCTCTCTCTCTCTCTCTCTCTCTCTCTCTCTCTCTCTCTCTCTCTTCCATTCTCACCTTTTCTCTTTTTTTCTCTCTTTCTCTTTTTCTCACTCTCTCTTTCTCTCTCTCTCCACCTCTGTATCTCTATCCTCTATCTATCTCACCATTCAACCCGTCTATCTATCCACTGTTTATCGATCTATTTATCTACATGCTATAAGCTATGAGCCATCTATCAATCTTAGAATAACGAGTGTTGAGTTAAAGCCCTTTTTTGCTTCCTCCTCCTCCTCCTCCTCCTCTTCCTCCTCCTCCTCTTCCTCCTCCTCCTCCTACTCCTCTTCTTCCTCCTCTTCCTCCTCCTCCTCCTCCTCCTCTTCTTCCTCCTCTTCCTCCTCTTTCTCCTCCTCCTCCTCCTTCTCCTCTTCTTCTTCCTCCTCCTCCTCCTCTTCCTCCTCTTCCTCCTCCTCTTCCTCTTCCTCTTCCTCCTCCTCTTCCTCTTCTTCCTCCTCTTCCTCCTCCTCCTTCTTCTTCTTCTTCTTCTTCTTCTTCTTCTTCTTCTTCTTCTTCTTCTTCTTCTTCTTCTTCTTCTTCTTCTTCTTCTTCTTTTTTTCCCTCATGATGTCTTTGTGGCTGAAGGTCAACAAAATGCAGGAATACTGTAGTCTTCCCGAGCTCTTGCTGAGAGCCATAGTTCCTCGACTTTCGTGTCTTATTCAATTCTCAGGCCAGATAGTCGTTCTTTCTCCATTGTGCTTTGTGTGTGTGTGTGTGTGTGTGTGTGTGTGTGTGTGTGTGTGTGTGTGTGTGTGTGGCACCCTGCTTTCCCTCTCCGATTTCCTTTGCTTAGAACCAAGCTGGTGGTTGCTGGGCGGACGTGACATCAGACTGTTGAATCCAATTACAAGGACGGAAAGACACACGGCTGACATCTAAGCGTTGTGACGTATGCGCATGAGTTGGTGTGATTTATAATTTTCGTTCACTCACGTAGGCTTTGAGTACTTATAATAATATTTACTGCGCTGGACACAACTAAAGGACAGAATCGCCAACGAGCGCATTCCCCTTATTACAAACAAGTCTCAGATTTAAGCCCATTTTGATGACAGATCAAAACTCATCTCAATCGATTTGAGGCTTGGCCCAGTTCACGGTCTTTAACAACAAGAGATGAAGTGAGTAGGAAAGTGCCAGAAGACAATAGAGAATAAACTATTTTCGCGGCGGTGATGGGGCTTTGAACTGGTACGAAGTCGGTGAGAGAAAGCTCTAATAGTGACTAGGGTTAGAGACGATCTTTTTTGGGATCGTGGATAGCTCATACGGTAGAGTCACGCTCTCACCTGCCAGGCGGAGTTGTCGTACCAGTAAGGTCGCGGGTTCAAACACCCATCACCGCCGCGAAAATGTGTTATTCTCTATTGTCTTCTGGCACTTTCCTACTCACTTCATCTCTTGTTGTTATCAACATCAGTGCCTGCTCCACTCACTTTTCTGAATTACGGTCTTTGCTTCGTACACCAGAGGTACCCGAAAGGCACTGGGCTGTCTGGCCAGGAGCAAGTCACATCGTCCAAGCAGACTTTGCGACGCTTCACAACGCCTGACGCTTGGGTTATTCCAAAATTCCCTTGAAATCCACCCTAAAGACAAAATTTTCCCCCTTGGAGACTGATAAAGGGAGTTATACTTTAACTTAATTTAATTTTAATTACAAAATTTCCCCATTTGGAGACTGATAAAGGGAATTATACTTTAACTTAATTTAATTTTAATTTTAACCCTCTCCTTACCAACTATAGGAAAATCGTCACATTCGTTACGAT
>NC_088362.1:107965221-107970221 GCF_034508935.2 Berghia stephanieae | reverse complement strand
TGACATATTTCAAATTACTGTCCTTTTGTACGGCTATGAGGTCTTGTATGACACTTTCGGATCGGAACGTCTGGGTTCGAGCCTCGCTCAGCGCATAGTTGAGTCCTTGGAAAAGACTCTTTACTCACATTCTCTCACCGCACTCAGCTGTAAAATGAGTACCTGGTCGTTAACAGCGTTGTATCTGTCCGAAAAAATTGTAATATCGCCTCACAGGCGTCATGTCTTGTCCTAAATGTTAAGTGTTGCTGTTGGCAAGGGACCCCTTGTAAAGCGCTTTGACCACGTTTAATGGATATTGCGCTATATGAAAGCCATTTTTTTTAATCTGCCGAGGCGTCCTTAGTAGGTTGATTAGGAGGCAGATGGCAATAAGTCAAGTCAGAAAAGCAAGTCAACCTACATCAGGTCTTACTGTTTTCACCAAGAGAGCAGTAACAGCGATGCGACCTGGATTTCGCCGCCAGATTTCTTCGGTGAAAACGTTTACATCTGCAGATGATATTGGTGCTATGCGTTCATTTTTAAAAACTCATAACATCCGCTAGCCGGTTATAACCGTAGCCATCGTTAACTTTAGCCGAACACTGACCAAAAAAATGACGTCAAAATGCCAGTCTTTGGCCACAAAAGAAAACAAATCGTGAGTTGTATTCAATAGTTCAACCAACGGGCCACTTGTTTCCATGAGCTCTACTAACGACAACTCACTAGGCCAAACAATGACGTCAAAATGCCAGTCTTTTTGGGTTTCAGTGTCGGGCTATAACTTAACGATCGCTACGTACCATTATACACCCCCCAAAAATGTGTAGCTTTAAACGTTAATAGATCATCGGTCAAAGTTGACGTCACTCGGGTCTTTGTTATTGTTTTTTTTGCCATCCATGTTACACATAGTTTTGTGTGTTGGTCCGTTATATTTCTGGATGGCAATGTTGTGAGTTTCTTAGCCAAGCGCACAGCATCTGTAGTCTGATTGATAGAATTTACTGAGAATTACTCATAAAAATGACTGTCTAAAAACAATAACAAAGAGCTGAGTGACGTCCATTTCGTTCTATCTATGATATTAATGATTGAAGACATTATAACTTGGAAGTAATCAATGTAATTTCGCTGTCAAAGGAAAATCTAAGACAAGCCTTGGAGCCAGGTGAAACATCGTCACCTGATGTATTTGAACCACCGACCATTTCAATCTTAGCGGTCTGTTGTTGACGAGGACACGATACTATGGATAGTATGCGCTTGGCTAAGAAGCTCACAACATTGCCATCCGGAAGTAAAATTGGCCAACACACAAAACTGCGTATGTAACCATTTACTTTTATAGTCAGGTTAATACAGTTTAGCCAGAATTACTCATAAAGATGGATGGCAAAAAACAACAATAACAAAGCCCTGAGTGACGTCAACTTCGAACTATCTATACAGACTAAACGATATTTTCTTTGATCTAAATATTAACTCCACTGTTATGTCCTTGAGTAATGAGAATTCATGAACCCATTCCAGGGAATAGTTGATTTGACCGTAATCATCCCATAGCAATATCTAAAATCCTGGAGTCACTGATTGTTTCCCTTTTAACGATTTATTATCAACAAGGACATGATACTAGACAGATTGAAATATGTTCCCTTTGATCTAAATAACAATATTATGTCTTTTTAATAAACGTTTCTGTCTTTGGGTGATGAGAGTTCATTAACTCCTTACAGGCCAGGGTCGGTTTTTTTCTAATCATAGTACACCTTTTTAACACTAATCAGTGACAGGGAGTTGTTTCAGAATTCACTGAAGTCGGAGTCGCATTGCCCTTACTGCTCTTTTAAAGATGAAAACAGGTGGGATATCTCGCCTTAACCATAGAGATGAAGAAGGGAGAATATCAAGTAATATGCATCCCAATTTTATACGAAAATATTTCTTTCAAACTAAAATATAATGTAATATTATATTGTATTATATTATTCTAGAAACCCCGTTACATCTTCGATGTAAAACGTATCAATGGCAAGTATGTTATCGACACATACACACACACACACACACACACACATACACACACATTCACTGAATCTGCATATAGAGAGTTCGAAGATGACGTCACTCAGGTCTTTATTATTGTTTTTGCCATCCGCGTTTATGAGTAATGCTCACTGAACTGTATTAACCCGACTATAAACGTACATGGATACACACAGTTTTGTGTGTTGGTCCGTAATACTTCCGGATGGCAATGTTATGAGCTTCTTAGCCAAGCGCATACTATCTATATTCATTAAAGAAACAAACATTCCCAAAGAAATCAAAAGCCATGGAACACCAATGAACAGAAACATGCGTGCTGGTTAGTAAGTAGAGAATGTAATAAAAGGTAAAACATACCGACATGAATTCTACAGAGCTATACAATTTTCGGTGCTGTATCAATATTCCGAGCAAGCTTGGGGTGAGAGGGTACACTAATCCCGTATTTCCATTTGTCAAATATCTACTGGTTATCATTCCAACACAGCGTTAAGAGGGGGGGGGGCACAATTTCATAATTTGTATATAAGTAAGCATTGTGTCCATGGGTAAATCACAATGTACAGACAATACACAACTTGCTCAGGTATCAATGAGCGCCTGCTTGAAATCCGAGCGTGACGGATATTGTAAAAGTGCCAACATAACACCTGACTGACTCTCGAGGGAATGGAATTTAGCTAATAATGACTCCCTAACTAATAGAGCCTGTTGAATCACATTGAGAAAGTATAAACCATGGATATACCTTAGACAAATAACCTGCCCATATTTCAGCGCCTCGTTGTTGTTTTTTGTTTTTTTGTTTTTTGTTTTTTTGTTTTTTTGTTTTGTTTTGTTTTTTTTTTGTTTTTTTCAGTAAACAAGGCACATAACGCATATTACTTACCTCTCAGAGTTCTTGCAATGCCTGGCTCTGACCATTCTGACACGTTCCAGGAAATTAGATGATATTTTAAACAACAAACAACTTAAATTTCGTCATTTTGACAAATTTTAACTTGAAATTCACCATTCAGCATCTAGTCTAATCCATCATAAAAATGAAATAAAATAATAATAATAATAATAATAATAATAATAATAATAATAATAATAATAATAATAATAATAATAATAATAATAATAATAATAATAATAATAATAATAATAATAATAATAATAATAATAATAATAATAATAATGCTTCAAGCAGCGGATCTTATTTTAAATAGACCGTAAACATTTTTTGACTGTAAACAACAAATATGAAATTTAGAAATAGCAGACCTTTCCAGGGACGTGTATTTAATCAGTTAATAGGTCATACCCTGGAAAACGCCCGGCTATGTGGTCTTGTGGTATGACACTAGCTTTCGGATCGAAAGGTCCTGCCTGGGTTCGAGCCTCGCTCGGAGCATATTGAGTCCTTGGAAAAGGCACTTTACATTCTCTCACCGTACTCAGATGCAAAAAAACGTGACTGGCCGTTAATAGCGTTGTCGACAACAAAAAATGTAATACATGTATCCTAAAAGGAGCCTGGACTTGTTCAGGTCTCATGTTGCGTGTCGCTGTTGATCAGGGATCCTTTGCAAAGCTTTAATCACGTTTGGTGGATATTGCGCTATATAAATGCTCACGTTTTGTTTTTTTTTGTTTTTTTTTGTTTTTTTTTTTTTTTGTCATTATTTGGCCAGAAAACGAAATATATAAATTCCAAGGGAAGAGTGGAATAACCCAGGCGTTAGCCGCAGTGCAGCGCCGCAAATTGAGCTAGGGTGAAGTGACTTGCTCAAGACCACACAGTGCAGCGGCGGGTTATCGAACTCGGTACCTTTCGGGTACGAAGCAAAGACCTCGCAAGGCCCCAAGTTTAACTGTTTTTGCCAAGATGAGAGTCTTTTAAATCACTCGATATTTGAAGGACGAGTTTTATGGCCAAATTTTTGAATACTTTTTTTTTCAGAGTACAGCAGTTAACTGGTTAAATGAGATCAATATTGTTTTCAGCATATCTCCAAATCAACTATCTATAGATAGTATGCGCTTGGCCAAGAGGTTTACAACATTGCCATCCGAAAGTATAACGGACCAACACACAAAACTGTGTGTAACCATGATCTTTAATTGTTGATTTATTGGCGAAAGCCTAAGATTGAATAAACTTTGAAACGTTATAGTCTGGTTAATACCGTTTAGTGAGAATGACTCTTAAATGCGGATGGCAAAAACCAATAACAAAGACACGAGTGGCGTCAACTTCGAACTATCTATACCAAGCTAAATTTACGACATTTAACAACAAAACATGACGTAAAATACAGGTTTTAGATGAGATGTAACACAGGTACGGCTATGTGGTCTTGTTGTATTATTGATATTATGAAGTTGACGTTACTCAGGTCTTTGATATTTCTTTTTGCCCTCCGCGTTTATGAGTAATTCTCACTAGATTGTATTAACCAGACAACAAACGTTCAAGGTTACATATAATTTTGTGTATTGGTCCGTTATACTTCCGGATGGCATTGTTGTGAGCTTCTGAGCCAAGCGCATTCTATATATAGATAGTTCGAAGTTGACGTCACTAAGGTCTTTGTTATTGTTTTTTGCCATCCGCGTCTATGAATAGTTCTCACTAAACTGAGAGAGAGAGAGGGAGAGAGAGAGAGAGAGAGAGAGAGAGGGAGAAAGAGAGAGAGAGGGAGAGAGAGAGAGAGGGAGAGAGAGAGAGAGAGAGAGAGAGAGAGAGAGAGAGAGAGAGGCCTTCAACGTTGTTGTTGCAAAGGGAATTTAGAAACACCAATTATTTCCTTTCCCATTAACTTAACATCTAAGATTATCTCATTAGCCGTTCATTTGTTTGCAATATTTTTTTTCCAAAAAAAAACGTGTTTTTCATTTTTTTCTTTTATTTCTTCTTTTTCTTTCTTCTGTTCTATCCCAGGTGCTTGGTATGTGTTTATTTTGCTTTATTCTTC
>NC_088362.1:107937721-107960221 GCF_034508935.2 Berghia stephanieae | reverse complement strand
TATCAAAAGATTCAGATATTTCCCGAACGTGTTAAAGACTCTCAAATCATGAAGTCTCAGGTTTTGTGCCTTTTAAGCATGTTGGGGATAATCTGAATTTATCGATGTTAGAAGTACAAATAAATTGGCCAAATGGAAAAAGAAAGTATTTTGTCATTTTATGGCAGTTGCTGTGTCAAAGCTTTTGTTCAATGTGAATCTTACTCATTGGATTGTAAACTGTTGCCTTTGTTTTGTTTTGTATGTTTGTTTTTGTTTGGATTGGGGGGGGGGGAAGGGGGGAAGGGGGGAAGGGGGGGGGTTGTTTGTTTGTATTTCTTTTTATTTTTGTTGGGGGGTTTTTATGATTGATTTTAGTTGAATGTTGTCTTCATTGTTGTTTTTGATTCTTTTTATTTTCTTCTTTTTTGGGGGGAGGGGGACTTTTTCCCCTTTATTTTATTGTTGTTTTTGGCGCATTTTATTCCTTTTGTTTGTCTAAAAGTTATTATTTCTCCTACGTTTCCTTTTTGTTCGTGCATATGTTTGTTTGTTTGTTTGATTGATTGATTGTCTTCAAATTCTTAAAGTATTAAGTCGTTAAATAAATAATACATGAATGTTTTAATGCATTTGTAAATAAAACCAAGGTGAAGATTGAGATGTTATGTTTTTCAGTTTTAAGGGTAAAGATTGAAAGTTATTCTTACAAAAATGCAAAATTCCACTTATCAAACCAAGGAAAATTACATGTTATATTGTCCAGCGTTGTTCTCCGTATCAGAATGATTTATTAATATAATGTTACTTTTCTTTGTGTGTCATGATTGGAATCTTGATGAGGGAATGTTTTAAAGGGAAAATGTATTACTATGTATTTTTATGCACTATGTGTTATAACCTATGTTGTCAAAGGCTTCTATTAGCCTGACTAAATTATCTATGAAACATTTTTTAAATGCCGACAATAAATAAATATTTGAATTGAATTGAATTGAATTAATAAATGTCGATTTCACTTAATACTTAATATTACATATTATTCTTAGTTGTATTCTATAAAGTTGTTTTTTTCTTAAGTGCCAACATCAGATTCTCGACAGCGTAGATCAAATCAATAAATTTGAAATACACGGAAAACTTTTTTTCAAAAATAAAAACACACAAAAAAATCCTCAACCAAAAACGAAAAAAACCCAAAGAAACAATGAAAATAACAAAATAAAACAAATGGAAAGATCTAGATCCAACAAGCGTAGGACACGTCGGGTTTTATTTATGGTAAAGATGGCCTCATTTGAAGTTTTATCATAACAAAAAGGATTTCAACTGTCTCAAATTTGTGGCCATGAAAAATCTCGAAAATAATTTAGTGGTGTCTCTAAATAAGTAAAATCCCTCTAATTTGCGAAAAAAGTTTTTAAAAAATTAATTTGGTTGCTTTTATTTATTTTTATTTTTTTTACTTTGTTATTTATAACTTCGATATCTGAACAATCCGATTTTCTCTGGCTACATCTCGACAACAGAATCGTTAGCATCTTAATCAGGACAATTTTATTTCATATAACACTCGAACTTAATTACCCATAATTCGAAGCCTGGTGTTAAGTCTTTTTTGACAACTGGGTTGGGGTGGGGGTGGGGTGTTCATTTAAATCGATCAATATCCGAATTTAAACATCTGGCCAAAATGGCCGTAGGATTAGCGAATGGCTTCTTCTTCTTCTAGGTTCCATGCCTGGTCCAGGCTTCGGATACTGCATGAATTATCTCTCTCCATTCCTCCCTGTCTCTTGCCTTTTCAAACAGCTCTTGGATTGTTAGGCTGGTGAAGCCCTTCAGTTGGTCTATGAGTGTTTTTCTTTGTCTCCCCCGGGCGCGTTTACCAGGTATTTTTCCACAACTTGCCAGGTATTCATTCTTATCTTTCCTTACTATGTGTCCGAAAAAGGATAGTTGTCGATCCACTATTAAGGGCATTAGTTTCCTTTGTTGGTATGTTTGTTTTAGCACTTCTTCGTTCGTTTTGTGTGCAGTATACGATATTCTCTGCATCCTTCTCAAGCACCACATTTCAAAAGCTTCAATGTTCTTTTGTGTTTCTGCATTTGTAGTCCAGCTTTCGCATCCGTATAACAAGATTGGTCACACGTAGCACTTCAAGACTCGGAATCTAATCCCGAACGACATCTGTTTGTTTTTCAAAATGTTTCCCAGGTCCATGAAGGCCTGTTTGGCTTGAGTTATTCTTGCTCGTATGTCTCGGTTACATCTTCCATCTGTTGTCACTATTGAACCTAGGTATTTAAAACTTTCTACGTTGGTAAGTTGCTCGCCGTGAATCGTTATATTGCAGGTGTTGTTGTTTTCGGGGTTTTTCTGTATTACCATGCATTCCGTTTTGGTGATATTCACTTCCATTCCCTTGGCTTCACTATCTACTACCACTTTGTCAACAATCTTTTGAAGTTGGATTTCTGATGTTGCAATGAGTACCGTATCGTCTGCGTATCTTATATTATTTATGTTGTGACCTCCCACTTTTATTCCCTCCATATTATTTATGCCCCTCATGATTGTTTCTTGGTATAGATTAAACAGATCTGGTGAGGCAACACACCCTTGACGGACTCCTTTCTTAATAGGAATGGAATTTCCTGTAGAGTTTCCGATTTTGATAGATGCCTGCTGGGTGTAGTATAATGTTTGCATGAGTCTGAGGTCTTTCTCATCAGCGCCAATGGAGTGCAGTTGTTTTAGTATTTCTTCGTGGCGTACTCTATCAAAAGCTTTTTTGTAGTCGACAAAACAGAGGTATAGTGGGGTCTGAACCTGTATAGCTCTTTCACTTAAAACACGGAGGAGGTATATTGCGTTCCTTGTCCCTCTGTCAGGTTGGAATCCATATTGTTCTTCTGCGATTTCGGGGTTAATCTTATTCCTTTGCCTGTTGATAATTATACGCAACAGTATTTTGTTGATGTGGCTTATTAAACTTATAGTTCTAAAATTTTCGCATCTGACTGCACCTGCTTTCTTTGGTATTGCTATGAAAATAGAGTTACAGAGATCTTCTGGAATTTTCCCAGTATTGTATATATTGTTGAATAATATGTGAAGTTCATCAATTGCTAGATCTCCTAGGCTTTTTAATACCTCTACAGATATTTCATCAGGGCCTGTTGCTTTACCATCCCTCATTCGTTCCATGGCATGTTCAATTTCACTTTTTGGTGATGTTTGGTCCGCTTAATGGTTCTTTGAATTTCAGTGGTGGTTCATTTCTATTTGGATCATTGTACAGTTCGCCTATGTATTCTACCCATCGGCTTTCTATATGTTGTTCTTCAAATAGCAGTTCCCCTTGTTTGTTTTGGATACAACTTCCTGCTGCTTTGCTTTTCCTTTTCCCTGATAGTTCTTTTATTCTTTGGTGAGCTTGTTGGGGGTTGGGTTTGTATTCTCTTTCGATTTCGCAGCATTTCCAGTCTAGATAGTTCTCGTGTGCCTCGATGCATTTGGATTTAATGTGGTTGTTCAATGTTTGGTATTCTGCAGACCCTCTGTTGCATTTTCGTCTTTCTTCAAATAGGTTTAGAATTTCATTTGTCATCCATTCCTTTTTGCTGTTTATTTGAGCTATTGGTAAATGCTTTTCTGCAGTTGCTTTGACACACTTTTGGAATATATCAAATTGTTTTTCACATTTTTCATTATCAGGTTCACTTTGGCTTTGTATCATGAGTGCATTTTCAAATTCTTCTCTCATTTTTGTTTGTATGCCATTGTCTTTGCATAACCTGTAATCCCTCTTTATTCTACCAGCTGTTCTCTGAATAGCTTTAAACTTTATCCTTATTGTACAAACAACTGGGACATGGTCACTGTCTACATCGGCGCCTGGGTAGGTTTTGCAATTTAATATGCCATTTCTGAATCTTGATGATACTGCTATAAAGTCTATCTGGTTCCTTGCTCTGTCACCTGGTGATTGCCATGTCCAGGTTCTTCTTGGGTGTTGTTGAAACCAGGTGTTTGAAATCATTAATTTATTTGTTCTACACCAATCTGCCCAGATGTTTCCTCGTTCATTTCTGTCTCCGAGTCCATGTGGTCCGATTATGTCACCATCTCTGCCTCTGCCAATCTTAGCATTTAGGTCCCCCATTACCATAAGGACTTCTTGTGATTTACACATTCGTTTTGCTTTGTCTAGTGAATGGTAAAACTCTGTCATATCTGCATCTGTCGCCTTCTGTTGGTGCATAAACTTGAATAATAT
Source organism: Berghia stephanieae (assembly GCF_034508935.2). NCBI lineage: Eukaryota > Metazoa > Mollusca > Gastropoda > Nudibranchia > Aeolidiidae > Berghia > Berghia stephanieae. The sequence goes on along the minus strand of NC_088362.1, from coordinate 107,955,957 downwards.
TGGTGTCACTACAGGTCCTCTTAGCTTAACCAGCAAAACTCTGTCTGAGATTGCTACGTGCCCTTTGTAAAATTTGGTTGATTTTTGGTCTAAGATCATCCCTACTCCTTTTTGGAAAGAGGTTCCACCACTCCATATGATCTTATATGTCATGTTGTTTTCTTGTTTTGACATGGTTCCCTGCTCTTTCCATCTCATCTCTGCCAGGCCAAGAATATTTATTTGGAGCGTTTCATTTCTTTCAGAATGTTGTTTAGTTTTCCTTTTTGGGCACAGGTCCTGACATTCCATGTCCCAATTTTGGTTTTGTCACATTTGTTAAATTTATTTCGCCTAGTAACTGGCTGACGGTTCGGTGTGACCTGACGAACATCACGCTCCCAACCGAGCGAGGCAGCAGTCTTCCGTGAAAACATGCTCCCCTTTACGCTGTCACCGTTTAACTTTTTGGACTTATTCATGCAGTTAACTCGGCAAAGTTACAAGAATGGTTTGCCATTGCCTATTCTTGTCGCCCTCTGCAGTTGGCCAGCTTGACCTGTTACCGTTCGACACCACGAGGAGGTTGCAGTAGGGCTTGATGATGATCTATCTTTGCAGACTTGGCATCATCCATTTGTCGAACATATAGCGAATGGCTACAGACCTCCAAATTCATTTCGTCAACCCAGCTTCGGAAATCTTCCTCCGGCAAAATAGTAAAATTCTGTGTTTTGCCTGTCTAAGTTCTTCGGATCAATTCGGCCCATGGAGCCGGAGTTTATCCCGGTTTGGGTTCTGTAGCGTGAAAAGGACAAAAGCAATTGTTAGCTACCCTTTGGATATGACGCTATCTCACAGACGAAGCTACTCAATCACTGCTGGGTGGATCAGAAGAAAAATAAATGTTATTCACTCGGGATCGATCTCGATGCCTTTGCGTGTGAAGCCAGTGCTCTACCAACTGGGCTATCAGGATCCCATGTTTTGACTGTGTACACCAGAATTATATATATATATGCTATTTGGCGTTAAGCTAATAATTGCTAATAATTGGCATAATCTACCTACATATAGATTTTGTAAATAATATATGATTTTTTCTCTCTCATTTAAGCTTATTTTTCTCCAGTTTATTGTCTTAATTGCATTCGTCAGCCGCTTGACGTAAACAATTTTGCACGTAGCCCTTACATCTAATTGGGGTAGGTAGGGAGATCAAGATATTAAATTGCCTAAACAATAAGAAACCATTGTGTGTTCTGTGTCTATCTGTAATATCTAATGCTATTTCTGGACCAGCTCAGACATGCAAAATACAAGTCCTATTAATTGGGAAGATCAGTCTAGACTTTAAATTAGTATTTTCAATTTTACTTTCACCTTACATCATATCTCAGAGAACACTAAAAGAACACAAATATATATTTAAGCCTACGTGGTCTAGTGGTGTGATACTCGCTTTTGGATCAGAAGGTCCTGGGTTTGAACCTCGTTCGGCTCATAGTGAGTCGCTGGAAAAGGCTTTTTACTCACATTCTCTCACCGCAAGTGTAAAATGACTACCTGGTCGTTGACAGCGTTGTCTCTGTCGGAAAAAAATTGTAATATCGTCAAACAGGCGTCATGTCTCGTTCTATATGTTATGTGTTGCTGTTGGTCAGGGACCCTTTGTAAAGAGCTTTGAGCACGTTTGTGGAAATCGCCCTCTATAAAATCTCAAGTTCAAACCCAAGCCCAGACACACAGTTGTTGCTGCTGTCTTGGTTAAAACTGGTGGGTTTGTAATACTAATCAAATAAATGATATTAGAATTAATAATTTGAAAGAAAATATATATATATATAGCAATAATCAATAACCAGTCTCGTCGATAAATGGTTAAAAGACATACATGACCATATGGTAATATTACTTTCTTATGATTGTTTGAAAAATAATATTATGAACACGAAAAGGGATAGACTGTTTTTGTCATACAATATAGTTCCTATATAATTTGTTTTACATCGTATGGCATATTATAATCCCCCACAGTTTTTTGCTCATCATTTACAATAATTTAACATTTTCAACTGCACAAATAGCAGAATGTATTTCGGAGTAGCTCGTGTAGAATGAACAGTAGTATATTCTAGCTACCCTTTCAATAAAATATTAGTATTTTTACCTGATACACACACACACACACACACACACACACACATATATATATATATATATATATATATATATATATATATGACTTTTGCGTTTGCAATGTACAAAAATGGTATATATCATACTGCATTGCAAATGTCTCTTAAATATTTGATTTTATTATCTTACAATGTGTAGATAACAATATAACTAGTGTTTTCAACGTGATACAAACCCTATTTCTTTAGATCCACGACAAGACGTTAAACCACCACCTTGGTATAAACTCGCTAGATATATCTAAATAAGACTCTAAGCTGAACAAGTGGAAACATGTCTGTTCCCAACTCTCGTGTCCTATAAGAAAAGGTACAAACCCTATGTCTTTCGATCCACGACAAGACGTTAAACCACCACCTTGGTATATAAACTAGCTAGATATATCTAAATAAGACTCTAAACTCAACAAGGGGAAACATGTCTGTTCCCTACTCTCGTGTCCTATAAGAAAAGGTACAAACCCTATGTCTTTAGATCCACGACAAGACGACAAACCACCACCTTGGTATAAACTCGCTAGATATATCTAAATAAGACTCTAAACTCAACAAGGGGAAACATGTCTGTTCCCAACTCTCGTGTCCTATAAGAAAAGGTACAAACCCTATGTCTTTCGATCCACGACAAGACGTTAAACCACCACTTTGGTATAAACTCGCTAGATATATCTAAATAAGACTCTAAACTCAACAAGGGGAAACATGTCTGTTCCCAACTCTCGTGTCCTATAAGAAAAAGTACAAACCCTATGTCTTTAGATCCACGACAAGACGACAAACCACCACCTTGGTATAAACTAGCTAGATATATCTAAATAAGACTCTAAACTCAACAAGGGGAAACATGTCTGTTCCCAACTCTCGTGTCCTATAAGAAAAGGTACAAACCCTATGTCTTTAGATCCACGACAAGACGACAAACCACCACCTTGGTATAAACTCGCTAGATATATCTAAATAAGACTCTAAACTCAACAAGGGGAAACATGTCTGTTCCCTACTCTCGTGTCCTATAAGAAAAGGTACAAACCCTATGTCTTTAGATCCACGACAAGACGTTAAACCACCACCTTGGTATAAACTAGCTAGATATATCTAAATAAGACTCTAAACTCAACAAGGGGAAACATGTCTGTTCCCAACTCTCGTGTCCTATAAGAAAAGGTACAAACCCTATGTCTTTCGATCCACAACAAGACGTTAAACCACCACCTTGGTATAAACTCGCTAGATATATCTAAATAAGACTCTAAACTCAACAAGGGGAAACATGTCTGTTCCCTACTCTCGTGTCCTATAAGAAAAGATACAAACCCTATGTCTTTAGATCCACGACAAGACGTTAAACCACCACCTTGGTATAAACTCGCTAGATATATCTAAATAAGACTCTAAACTCAACAAGGGGAAACATGTCTGTTCCCAACTCTCGTGTCCTATAAGAAAAGGTACAAACCCTATGTCTTTCGATCCACGACAAGACGTTAAACCACCACCTTGGTATAAACTAGCTAGATATATCTAAATAAGACTCTAAACTCAACAAGGGGAAACATGTCTGTTCCCTACTCTCGTGTCCTATAAGAAAAGGTACAAACCCTATGTCTTTCGATCCACGACAAGACGACAAACCACCACCTTGGTATAAACTAGCTAGATATATCTAAATAAGACTCTAAACTCAACAAGGGGAAACATGTCTGTTCCCTACTCTCGTGTCCTATAAGAAAAGGTACAAACCCTATGTCTTTAGATCCACGACAAGACGTTAAACCACCACCTTGGTATAAACTAGCTAGATATATCTAAATAAGACTCTAAACTCAACAAGGGGAAACATGTCTGTTCCCTACTCTCGTGTCCTATAAGAAAAGGTACAAACCCTATGTCTTTCGATCCACGACAAGACGTTAAACCACCACCTTGGTATAAACTAGCTAGATATATCTAAATAAGACTCTAAACTCAACAAGGGGAAACATGTCTGTTCCCTACTCTCGTGTCCTATAAGAAAAGGTACAAACCCTATGTCTTTCGATCCACGACAAGACGGCAAACCACCACCTTGGTATAAACTAGCTAGATATATCTAAATAAGACTCTAAACTCAACAAGTGGAAACATGTCTGTTCCCTACTCTCGTGTCCTATAAGAAAAGGTACAAACCCTATGTCTTTAGATCCACGACAAGACGACAAACCACCACCTTGGTATAAACTAGCTAGATATATCTAAATAAGACTCTAAACTCAACAAGGGGAAACATGTCTGTTCCCTACTCTCGTGTCCTATAAGAAAAGGTACAAACCCTATTTCTTTAGATCCACGACAAGACGTTAAACCACCACCTTGGTATAAACTAGCTAGATATATCTAAATAAGACTCTAAACTCAACAAGGGGAAACATGTCTGTTCCCAACTCTCGTGTCCTATAAGAAAAGGTACAAACCCTATGTCTTTCGATCCACGACAAGACGTTAAACCACCACCTTGGTATAAACTAGCTAGATATATCTAAATAAGACTCTAAACTCAACAAGGGGAAACATGTCTGTTCCCAACTCTCGTGTCCTATAAGAAAAGGTACAAACCCTATGTCTTTAGATCCACGACAAGACGACAAACCACCACCTTGGTATAAACTCGCTAGATATATCTAAATAAGACTCTAAACTCAACAAGGGGAAACATGTCTGTTCCCAACTCTCGTGTCCTATAAGAAAAGGTACAAACCCTATGTCTTTCGATCCACGACAAGACGTTAAACCACCACCTTGGTATAAACTCGCTAGATATATCTAAATAAGACTCTAAACTCAACAAGGGGAAACATGTCTGTTCCCTACTCTCGTGTCCTATAAGAAAAAGCCTCAGGCCCTAATCCAATCCAGTACTTGCCTTGTTACCGTTATCCAATGGATACGTATATTCAGAGAAATCGTGTCTCCATTCCCGTCTTTGTTCTTATATTGTGACAACCCTCTTTAAATTGGTATTCTAGTTGTGGTGAGCTGAATGCTTACAATTGAACCTTAATAAAGTCAAACTTGAAACCTATAACATCATCTATTGAGAACAGCAGTTATAGTTTCTTTAACTCCAAAAGGTTATAATTTTGTATTTCTCATCATTTTAACGATGAAATAACTTTTCCGCATCTGCTTCACTCTATCGTCCTACCGAATTGATGCAGTTGGTCACATTTTATTTACACTCATTATTATGTCTTATATTTCCTTCTAAAACGCTAATTTTGATTTTTATCATTTCAATGCCTTTTACACAATTTTATATTGAAATAATCGTGGTGATAATAAATACAAAATAAAAGAAAGAAAGAAAGAAAATTCCCTTTATTCATCCCATAGGGGAAATTTGTCTCTAGGGTCTAGTCCAAGTGAAGACTGGGATCACCCAGGCCTCCGCCGCAGTGCTAGGACGCGGTGATTTGCTCTAGGCCACACAGCGCGGCGATGGGTGATCGAACTCGGTACCGTTCGGGTACGAAGCAAAGACCTTACCGCTGAGCCACGCTGACCCTGAAAAAATACCAAAATAGTTTCCTCATCCGTTTTTGTTGGTTTTTTATTTTGTTGGGGTTTTTGTGGGTGGAGAGGGGGGGGGGGGGGGCATTCCGGACGTGTATCCAATCGTTGCACGAGCTTGAGAGTGCCTGTTGGGAACTAAGTTCGAATTCCAAAATGCAGAAATGTTAGAAATCTTTTATTCTACCCGTTAATCGATTCTGATTTCGTTATCTCAGAATAAAAGACAATTTTCAAAAACATTTATCTAAATCACGCATCTTTTTAAAAATATAAATTTTAGTGAAATTCAACGTTTGAAAATCTGATTATAAATTATGATTGTAAACTAATTATCATTAGACGTTACTGTTGGGAGGAGTATAATAATGAAAGTGATGGCGTACTCTGTAAACCGTCAACTATTGCCTTGTAAAACAGACGAGTTTTTTTTATTGGCATTCCTAGCTGTTCTATTATTGTACGTTTGAAGTCAGTCAACAAAACAGTTTCCAAGATTTTGAAAGGGAAGCTAAAATAATATTGTATGATGATGATGCTGATGATGATGATGATGATGATGATGATGATGATGATGATGATGATGATGATGATGATGATGATGGTGATGATGATGGTAATGATGATGATGATGATGATGTTTTTGTTGTTGTTGTTGTTGTTGTTGTTGTTGTTGTTGTTGTTGTTGTTGTTGTTGTTGTACGTTTTAAGTCAGTCAACAAAACAGTTTCCAAGATGTTGAAAGGGAAGCTAAAATAATATTGTATGATGATGATGATGATGATGATGATGATGATGATGATGATGATGGTAATGATGATGATGATGATGATGTTGTTGTTGTTGTTGTTGTTGTACGTTTTAAGTCAGTCAACAAAACAGTTTCCAAGATTTTGAAAGGGAAGCTAAAATAACATTTGACGCGACACAAAGGTTTCAACAAACTGATTGGTCAGATTACTTCAAGGGGCAGCGTGGCTCAGTGGTATGGTCTTTGCTTCCTACCCGAAAGGTACCGGGTTGAATCACCCGCCGCTTCGTTGTGTGGCCTTGAGCAAGTCGCCTCGCCCTAGCTCACTTTGCGGCGCTGCTCTGCGGCTGGGTTATTCCAGTCTTCCCTTGGAAGAGACCCTAAAGACAAATTTTCCCTTGGGGATGAATAAAGGGAATTTTATTTTTTTTTTTTTTTACTTCAATTAAATCATATTATTTCACTAACAACATTTTGAGCACATCCATTTCTCGAACAACCGCTGAATTACTTCTGCCTTTTTATTGTTGTTGCTGCTGTTGTTGATGATGATGTTGTTGTTGATGATGATGGTGATGATGGTGATGATGATGATTGATATGATGATAATGGTGATGATGATGATGGTGATGATGATGATTGATATGATGATGATGGTGATGATGATGATGGTGATGATGATGATTGATATGATGATGATGGTGATGATGATGATGGTGATGATGATGATTGATATGATGATGATGGTGATGATGATGATGATGATGATGATTGATATGATGGTGATGGTGATGATGATGATGATGATGTTGATGATGCTGATGATGATGATGATGATGATGATGATGATGGTGGTGGTGGTGGTGGTGGTGGTATTGATGATGATGATTATGATGATGATGTTGTTGTTATGGTTGTTGTTGTTGTTGTTGTTGTCATTGTTGCTTCTGATTTATCGACCGGGTAAATTTACGTTGACGTGCACATCAAAATGTTGAGTTGGTTCTGTAAAAAAAAAAAATTCAAAATTATGGTCATCAATTTTACTCAAACCTTTTATTTTACTTTCTAGAGTTCTGTAATTTATATATATTTTGTCTTTAAATCGTTTTCTTGTGAACCTTGTCGTATTCATTCTGATCAAAGAATGACCAGCGAGTGGATAGAATTCCCACCGCTGTCTCTCCACCCATTTCCCCAGGGACCTTATGGTTAATAAATTACCTCTAGGATGTCAACGTTTTCATCCGGATGACAAGAATCCATCTATATTTAGAACGTCCTTTTGTGTAATTTTACATTCGTTGATGAAGTTTGGAAATTTCATAGGCGAATTTGAAATCCGAGTGGTAAATCATTTGGTTTTGATGTGTTATAAAAATTAAACCAAAAAAAAGATTTTAAAATTCCCTTTTTTTCGTCCTAAAGGGGAAATTTTTCTCTATTGTCCATTTCAATGGAAGAGTGGAATAACCCATGCGTCAGCCGCAGTGTAGCGCCGCAAATTGATTTAGGTGACTTGCTCAAAACCACACATGGCAGCGACGGGTGATCGAACTCAGTACTATTCTGGTCCGAAGCAAAGACCGTACCGCTGAGCCACGTTACACTCACACGTTGTGGTGTGATCGTCAGCTTTTGATCTGTTTGTCCACAGCTCGAGTTCTACAGTGGGTCGGAGAAACGTTTGAGTTATTCGAAAAGGCTCATTACTCACATTTTATTCACCATACTCATGAGTAAAACGAGTACCTGACAGGCCGGTAATAGCGTTGTCTCTGAGGGAAAATTTCTTCTCACGCCTAACAAGCGTCATGTCTTGTTGCAACATGTTTAGTGGTTGCTGTTGGCCTGGGACTCCTTGTAAAGTTCTTTTAGCATATTTAATTGATAAGATATTGATTTTATTTTCAATGCTAGATGCTTGCTGGGGTTTGTTGTTGTTGTTGTTGTTGTTTTTGTTGTTGTTGTTGTTGTTGTTTTTGTTGTTGTTGTTTTGTTGTTCGTTTGTTGGGGGGATTGAGGGAAGGGGGGGGGGGGGGGCGATATGGGAATTTTTTTAGTATGTGTATAATTTGTCTTTGTTTTTTTGTTTGTTTTTTATGGGGGGCGGGGGGGGGGGGTCTCCGTTTGTTTATTTTTTTCTTACTTTTTTTTTGTTTGTTAAGTATAGTTTCTTTCTTATTTTTGTTTTATTTTGTTTTTGTTTTCTGGGGGATGGGGTGTTGCCTTTGATTTGTTTGTTTCTTTTTTTTTTTTTTGGGGGGGGGGGGGTTGTTGTTTTTGTTTTTGTTTTTTGCTTTGGGTTGTATTGGGCTAGGGGTTGGAGGTGTTTGTTTTGATTTGTGTTGTTTTTTTTTGTTTTTGTTTTTTGTTGTTTTTTTTTTTTTTTGGGGGGGGGGGGGGTTGTTGTTTTGTTGGGGTTTTGTTGTTTGTTTGTATATGTATGTGTGTGTGTGTGTGTTTTAGTTATTCATATATTTTTCTTTGATAGAAAGGTAAAAAGTATCCGTTTTACTGGAACTAAAATGATGTACAATGCTGGAAACGTCGTAAAACCAGTAAGAACTTGAAAAACTGAACGAAAAATAGCGTGATCGATACGAGTAAACACCTAATTTTCAGCTAAATCCATGGAGATCGCTGGTGAATTATCAGCAAAAAAAAATAATTAAACAAACATGATTTTCGTTTTCAAAAGGGGGATAAGTACAATGCAAGAAGATTTGTGCTGGAAATCAAATCTTGCATTTCAGATATTCTCACTCAAGGAAACAATAATTATTATTATTATAACTGACTATTTGGCATTCCAAACATCTAATAATACAATTTGTTTGGTCCACCCGACTTGGTGGTTATTTCCTCATAAATAGTCTCACTGGATTAATCGTTACAGCGATGGATTGTGACATCCAGTACATTACAGATGACGGGGTGTATCAAAATGATTGATGTGTCCGTTCTGGATATCGTCAAACCAAACCCCTTAACAAGACTAATAAATATTGGATGGTATGTTTACTATGATAATATGATCATACTAATACTCTCTTCGCCATGTCTAGAATTGTCAGATAGTTATATTTATCTTTGTGTATATTTGATTTGGTTTCAAAACTCCTACCCTTATATAGATAGTATGCGCTTGGATTAGAAGCTCACATGATTGTTATCCGGAAGTATAACGGACCACCACACAAAAATATATGTAACCTTAAACGTTTATAGTCTGGTTTATACAGTTTAGTGAGAATTACTCATAAACACGGGTGGCAAAAAAACAATAACAAAACCCGGATGGTGTCAACTTCATTCTCTCCATTGGCCGTACTCTGAAAAAGAAAAACACTCAGATTTAGATTTTGGCTAGAAAATTCGTCCTTCAAAAATAGATCAATTAATATGACCCTCATCTTGCCAAAAACTCTCAAATCTGTTACTTTCGAAGTCTCGGGTTTGAGAGTTTTTGGCAAGATGTGGATCATAATATCTATCGATATTATTTGAAGGATGAGTTTTCTGGCCAACTTTTAAATAAATATTTGTTTTTTCGTAGTCTGGAAGCATATTCGGTGAGTTCCTTGTCAGAATGTAAACATCGGGATATTTACATTGAAATGACTTCAATCGACCTAATGGAAACCAAAGACACACTTGCCTTTATTTTGACAAAGCTAAAACAATCATTTTGTCAGAGGTCTTCAACGTAAAACGTCTGGCACATTTATTTGATGCTCAAATCACTTCCGACTGGTATCTATGAGATGTGTATTGAGCTTGGTTTCCTTTATCACAGAGTTTTGTGCATTTTTTTTTTTTTTTGTTTTGTTTTGTTTTTCGTTTGTTTTTTAAAAGTTTTTTTAAATGTTTTATTTGTTGTTGTTTTTTAATTGTTTTGTATTTTTGATTATTTTTTTTTTTTTTGTTGTTTGTTTTTGTTTTTTTGTTTTGTTTGTTTTTGTTTGTTTGTTTTTTTTTGTTTTGTTTTTTGTTTTTTGTTGTTTTTTTTTTGGGGGGGGGGGGGGTTCGGGCGGTATTTTGTTTGTTTGCGTAGATATTATAGATATCGTGCACACAAGAGTCGCAAAGTCACCTCTTGTATTATTCTATCCAAAGGATAGTAGCAAGCAATTGCTATTGTCCGTTTCACGCTACAGAAACCGGGATACACTCCGGCTCCATGGGCCCAATGGCTCTGAAGGACTACTCAAAGTCCAGTCCAGGATACGTCAGAAATTTTTTTGAACGATATCCAGAAGACGATAATCAGTCAATTTTGTTTCATTCTTCGACCTCAATAACAAACTCCGTGTCCTTTGCAATGGGAGTCATCTATATTCATGTCTTCGTCCAACCGACTCATCAATCACGTGATTTGTTGCTGTCAAACGATTGGACAGTTCTGAACAAATGTAAACACGCTGCTTTATTTATGAAAGTTGTAAACATACCCATGTGTCAAGCTGAACACAATGACCAATCGTAATGTAAGAAAGTTCCAAAACTGTGAACACTTTTCACTATGTGGATGACTTTGAGCATACTTTGCAATGTGACCAAAATCCTCGAGCACATGGAAAGTTAATATAGATAGTATGCGCTTGGCTAAGAAGCTCATAACATTGCCATCCGGAAGTATAACGAACCAACACACAAAACTATGTGTATCCATGAACGTTTATAGTCAGATTAATACAGTTCAGAAAAATCTCGCTCGCACCTGGAGTCAATACTAGACCCCATACGTGTGAAATGAGAACTATAAACACTGATCAATTGGGATATTCAGTCAAGATAATATTGTCTACCACACCGCCGTTCCCAAACAACACACAATTCGAGGGAAGACACAAAGGCAAAAGCGCCTGACAGGCGCCATTCGCGTCCCACATGATAAGTTGCTGATGGCTAGTGACCCTTGTTGAGCGCATTTAATTAGAGCCATTGGGCTACGAAAAGAACAAGAGTGTTCTGGTTTGTTTTTTTTTGGTTTTTTTTTTTTTTTGGTTTTTTTTTTTTGTTGTTGTTTTTTGTTTTTGTTTGATTGTTTTTGTTCTTATTGTTCGTTTGTTAGGTTGGTTGGTTGATTTTTTTTTTTTTTTTTTTTTTTTTGGGGGGGGGGGGGGGGTTTGTTTGTTTTAATGTTTGTTTTTTTATAAGGGGGGTGGGGGGGGGGGTGGTAGGATTCATTTAGACCATGAAACGTGTAGATGAATACCAACGTGTCGAATAGACTTAAACCAGAGCCATCACAGAAATCCAGGTTTATGAAATTATCATACGTTTTGAATCTTCGCTATCTATTGATGTATGTTTAAAGTCTCCAGTTTATGGCTTGTTCACAAGTTTTGGTTCATTTTGATCTATCGATTACAAGTAACAGCTCTATGGCCAAAATCTTTTTTTAAAAAAGAGCTTAGTCAAACATTCAATAATGGCATTCCATATCCCAAAAACATTCCAGATAATTCTATGGAGCGTGAGATGTACAATAGCAGTTTCTTGATATCCTTTGGAAAGCACTTTCCGCCAGATCTAACAGACCCAGCTACCCAATCACTGCTGGTTGAAGAAGGGGGGGGGGGGTAAGATGATTTTTTTAATCGACTTCATTCGAAATCGGTCTCGATTCCTTTGAGTGTGAAGCGAATGCTCTACCCTCTGGGCTATCGGTACCCCCTTCAACGTGGAAAGATGCATTCAACAAATGACCCCTTGTCACGTGCTCCTGACTCTTAAAACCCCCTGGGGACAAAAATAAGGGATGAAAGTTGTTATCTTTATATCACACGCTGTGGCTACAAAAGTGTTCCCTAAGGAACTGGCAGTCATATTATACATGCGGACAAATGCGTCTTATCCGACGTGTATTCAGTTGTAGGTCTGATAACCCAAATGGTCATGGGCCCATTGTTGTAAATTGGAAATACTCTTATAATAATTGAGATTTATATAGCGCAATATCCACTAAATGTGTCCAAGCGCTTTACAAGGGGTCCCTGGTCAACAGCAACATTTAACATGTAGGACGGAACATGACGCTGGTTAGGCGATATTACAATTTTTCGGACAAAGCCAACGCTGTTAACGGCAAGGTACTCATTTTACACTTGCGTACGGCGAGAGAATGTGAGTAAAGAGCCTTTTCCAAGGACTCAACTATGCGCCGAGCGCGAGGCTCGAACCCAGGACCCTCCGATCCGAGAGCGAGTGTCATACCACTAGACCACATAGCCGTACTCTTAATATACCAACACAAAATATTCTTCGTTACAACAATGTTAAATCAGGCCCATAATTGAGCTCGGTTATCAGACCTGCAAATATGGGCACCTGGGTCTCATCGGTTGCAAGGACTTGAGTTTGTGCCTTTCGCTACACTAGTAAGTAGATCAAGTTGTCTAGGAATTTTTTTGTGTGTAATATGATAGTGAATCGTCTGTATTTTTTTTAAATACCAAAGAGAAAGGGGATTATAGTAAGAATAGAAATGAGCATTTATGAAAGATAAATGAATATCTCATAATCTCTTTACATGTTTTACTTATAAAGATAATAAATGGAAGAAGGGGGAATGGGGCAAGGAATGTGCAGCACAGACAACAACAATATGTCAACTTATGAAAGATGAAATGGCAAGGGGGCAGAGTGGCTCAGCGGTACGGCCTTTGATTCATACCCGAAAGGTACCGAAATCGAATACACGCTGCGCCGGTTGACCTTGAGTAAGTCACCTCACCGTAGAGCAGTTTGCGTTGCTGCACTACGGCTGACGCCTGGGTTATTCCTGTATTCCCTTGGAATAGACCCTAAAGACAAATTTTCCCTATGCGATTAATAAAGGGAAATTTATTTTACTTTAGTTTTAGTTTTTTAAACATCACACTACAAAAGAAATCTGTTGCCTACAGTGAAAAATCTCAATTATATTTTAGAAAATGATTCGTTAATTTAATTTTTTTTTTTCTGCCAAACTTCAGAAGTCTATTATTAACGAATGTTTAACAAGCTGAAGGACATCTTAGTTCATCGTTATATGATACAAAAATATCAGTTCTATCACTCTTGTATAATCTGTAATTGTCTGTGGCTAGGTACTTATTCAATTCTAAGTCATGTGGGATAATGTACCTAAAGCCAAGGACGCAACGCCGAGGTCATGATTTCAAAAATGTTGTCACTTATTCTGTCATTGACCAAGCTCAACATCGCTTGTATTTGTTACAAGACGAGCCCATCATTGTACCGGTGAAACACCGACGTCGACGTAAAGCTCCAACCAATCAGCCAAAGGTTGTGACCTTTTCTTGAAAGGAACGATAACTCCAAATCCAATAGTTTTTATATTTTCTTTACGTGATCTATTGACACAACTGACAGAAGTCCTAGGATTACGGGTGTTGGCATGGAAACATATAAATACATGAAATACTAACATAAATGCTATGGAAAGGTCATGACCCTGTATTTGATGGCATCTTTTACAAATGTATCACTCGTTTTCAGTTTCTGAGCTGCCTCTCTCTCTCTCTCTCTCTCTCTCTCTCTCTCTCTCTCTCTCTCTCTCTCTCTCTCTCTCTCTCTCTCTCTCTCTCTCTCTTTCTTTCTTTCTTTCTTTCTTTCTCTCTCTCTCTCTTTCTTTCTTTCTTTCTTTCTTTCTCTCTCTCTCTCTCTCTCTCTCTCTCTCTCTCTCTCTCTCTCTCTCTCTCTCTCTCTCTCTCTCTCTCTCTTTCTTTCTTTCTTTCTTTCTTTCTCTCTCTCTCTTTCTTTCTTTCTTTCTCCCTCTTTCCATCTCTCTCTCTCTCTCTCTCTCTCTCTCTCCCCTCTCTCTCTCTCTCTCCATGTGTGTGTGTGTGTATGTGATAGACAGTAGTTAGTTAGATAGATAGACAAATAAATAGACAGATAGGTGGATAAAGAGGTAGATAAATTGATTTGTAAATACTACAGATAGAGGGCCGAGTAGGGACACATAGATCGATTCATCCATATCCCTAGCTATTCTCCACCCAACCCAATTTCTCTCCTTTATCACTCAACAACTACGCCACCATGGGGGATTTGTACTGTATGTAATTAAATGTTGGAGAAATGAATGAAGCTTAACAAGATAAATCTGTGGAAGTGCGCTGTATAAATATTCATAAGGGGGCAACGTGCGCAGCGGAATGGTCTTTGCTTCGTATCCGAAAGGTACCAAGTTCACATACACCCACCACCGCCTTGTGTCACCTTGAGCAAAATCACTTCGCCCTCGCTCAATTTGCGGCGCTGCACTGCGGCTGGTGCCTTGATTATTTCATTCTTCTCTTGGAATAGACCATAAACACAAATTTCCCCTATGGAATGAATAAAGGGAGTTTTTGTTATTGTTTTTTTTTTTTTTTGGGGGGGGGGGGGGGTTTGTGTGTGTGTGTGTGTGTGTGTGTGTGTGTGTGTGTGTGTGTGTGACTTTTTTTTTAAAAATATAGTTATGGTCACGTGGTGGCTATGATGTCAACCACTGCCATCCTATTCACCCTTCGTGCAAATTGTTAGCTGGGTCTCTTTAAGGCCAAGCAAGAGTAAAGGCGACGTGTAAAAGTGCAGGCCACGCTTCGGCTTTCTGACTGACTCCGGACAATGCATCGCTAAACAGGAAAACGTTGGGGTTTGTTTGTTTGTTTGTTTGTTTGTTTGTTTTGTTTGTTTGTGTGTGTGTGTGTGTGTGTGTGTGTGTGTGTGTGTGTTTCTTCAGACAGTGAAAATTAACAATGATAATTGTGACTGCACATATTGGCCAATTATACAGAGTAATCTCCACTTAACGTGCTCGATTCCCATCGTCGACTGTTTTCTTCTAGTATAGCTTGATAAGGGGAAACAATCCCCTCAAAAACCATGATATGTCAAATACTTTTGGTTGTTTCCCTTGAAATAAATCTGTCGACGATGTTGTTTGCTTATAGATAGTATGCGCTTGCCAAGGAGTTCACAACATTGCCATCCGGAAGTAGAACGGACCAACACACAAACTCTGTGTAACCATGAACTTTTATAGTCTGGTTAATACAGTTTAGTGAGAACAACTCACAAACGCGGATGGCAAAAACAATAACAAAGGCCTGAGTGACGTCATCTGCATACTATCTATATTATGTTCCCATTCTTGTGGTGGTAGTGGTGGTGGTGGTGGTGGTTGTAATGTTGTTGTTGATGATGATGATTATGATGATGATGATGATGATGATGATGATGATGATGATGAAGATGATGATGATGATGATGATGATGATGATGATATTATCTAGAAATAGCATATTATGTTCACAATGCAGTTATGTTCTCTTATTGCCGTAATTGCTAGGAACCCAAATAAATAAGAAACAAAGACACGTTGTAAAAATCGTGACGACATCACACGTATTGGTTCCATCGACGGGAGCCGGGGGGAGAATGGAGGGGAGCGCGAATCTGACTAGATCAGGGGAAACAATCCAAAGAAAAAGTCGTGATATGAGTCAATACTTTTGGTTGTGTTCCTTGATAAAATCATCGCCGACATTTTGCTTGATTACTATTCTCGTGTTAGTGGTGGTGGTGATGACAGTGATGAGGAGGAGGGTGACGATGATGATGATGATGATGATGATGATGATGATGATGATGATGATGATGATGATGATGGCTATTTGTTGAAACATGTATATTTAAAGCCATATTAATAACCAATGTCATGTTCTCTTTCTATTCACAGGCTCACAGGCAACACCAAGAAGCGACCTAAACCATTCGCCTCACGGTCGGCCGTGGTCAACAAAAGGTTAAAGGTCAAAACACAGGCGACAGCACGACCAGCGACACAACAGTACTTAATGATATCGACAGACGGCGCAAACAACACCGTCAACAGTAACGATACTGACACGTGAGTAACTGAGACAAATCTGAGGGTTAGATTTAGGTACATAGATAACCAAATCTTGTGTCCGGATGAGACTTGTAGGTGATCTCAAACTAAGTACATTGGTGATATGCTCTTGGAATCTACATCAGATCCCTATTTATAGGTGATCTCAAACTAAGTACATTGGTGGAGTGCTCTTGGAATCTACATCTGATCCCTATTTATAGGTGATCTCAAACTAAGTACATTGGTGGAGTGCTCTTGGAATCTACATCTGATCCCTATTTGTTCCCAGTTCCCCTTTGTCTTACTTTCTCTTGGGTGCTTTAATTGTAATTCTAGAACTTTTTACTATCCCATTTTCTTCCTTTTTACTGGCGCTGATATAACCTAAATGTGTTGCAAGCGCCGTAAAACCCTTAAAAACAAAAACAAAAACATAACCAAATCATTCTCACTCTCTCCGTTTCTGTTGAAATATAGTGGTCTTAGTAGGTATGCAGAAAGAACATTCATATTGTGTACGGTTCTTCAGACCAATTTACCCCCCCCCCCCCCCCAACCCACCTTCTATGGATTTGACACGCGAGTAACTAGAAATATCTGAGGTATATATTCACATAGATAACCAAGTCATTCTCAATCTCTCCGTTTCTTTTTAAAATATAGATACTTAGAAAGCAAGCAGAAAGAACATTCAGTTTGTGAACGTTTCTTCAGATCAATCCCCCCCCCCCCCCCGCGCCCCTTCCCCCTATTTTACAAACGCCTACAGTAGTAATAATAATAATAAATAATAATAATAAAGCAGTTAAATGGTGGGTTAGTTGGTGTTCACTCATTATGAATCTGTGGTTATTATCTATATTATTATCTATAGATGATATCGGGATGACGTCACTCAACTGATCTTGTCTCTTAACAGCGATAGAGATGAAAAGATCCTATAAATTGATATCAACAAGGCATTTTTGCCCCTACCATTCGTAACTGGCGTATTTTCCTTCCGAATCGAAACTCTCAATCTCACAACAGTCGTAACGTCACTTCCCTCGTAATGACGGATTGTAACTTAGTACCTGGCGCGAAACTATCGGAACAATGACGGACGCCCTTATCAAATATTTCTCCGACGAGCATAAAAACGTATCCAGAGGGGAAAAAAACATTATAAATCTGATCATGTTTTGACTTTTACACATTCTGATCACAAGACATATGAAAAGTTCTAGCCAGCATGAAGAATAAAAGTACCAATTTTCTTTGTTTAGAACCACGATGGCCACCGTTGCTGGACGACGTGACATCAGACTATTGAATCCAATTGCTGCCAATTTGTTGACATTCATGAAGGTTTCCTTGCTATTAGTCTGAGAATATCTAGTCCTAATCAAACAAGTAACCAAGAATCAGGACTGAGGGGCTATGATTTTAGACTTTCTTATAAAGCTCACACAAAAAGCGATTTTTTCAAGTCCTAGTGCTAGTCGTTTTCTACAAAGAAATACACGCAATCCTCTTATATTTTGACGTCGTTTTTAGGATTGGGAATTGCCTAGTCTGAGTTGTTAGTGGTGCTCAATGAAACAAGTGGTCCCATTGCTTTAACTATTGAATACACCAACAACAAAAACAACAATTACTACTATTACCACTACTACTACTACAACTACTACTACTACTACTACTACTACTACTACTACTACTACTACTACTACTACTACTACTTACCTACTACTACTATACTATAATAATAATACACTACTACCACAACTACTACTACTACTACTACTACTACTACTACTACTATACTACTACTACTACTATACTACTACTACACTACTATAATACACATACTACCACAACTACTACT
>NC_088362.1:107887721-107932721 GCF_034508935.2 Berghia stephanieae | reverse complement strand
AATGGCCTTACACACGGAAAGTTAATATAGTTAATATATAATTATATATCATCCCCATCGTAAGACACCAACATGAACACATTGACATACATACCGCACACACACACACACACACACACACACACACACACACACACACACACACCCTTCGAGTCTATCCCCTTTCATTTGATGTTATGATCGAAGATGTTAAAGGTGAATTCTAGTATGCTGGAAGCTATGGAGTGTAAAAGGTAATGTGCAAAAATGAATTTAACAGAATTTTTAAAAAATATAACAAAATTAGAAACACGTGTTGTGAAATTGAATTGTTAAATAGTGTTGAATTTTATTCTAAGAAGAAATTTTGTTTGATACTATTTATCTAGTACCGATGGCTCAATCAGCAAGAGCACTCGTTTCACATGCAAAGGTATCGAGATTGATCCTAGGTGAAATCGAAATGTTTGTTTTTTCTGTTCCCAGTCCACCCAGAAGTAAGTGGGTAGCTGGGTCTATTAGATCTGGTGGAAAGTGTTTTGCGACAAAGATCCATCCTATCCAAAGGGTAGTAAGCAATCGCTATTTTCCATTTCACACTATATAAACTGGGAAAAACTCCGGCTCCATGGCTATGAAAGAGGATTACTACTATTCGGTTTTCTCTCCAGAGAGATTGTTGCATTTAGCTTTCTTTCTTCCAGAAAAATAAATCAATACTTAGTTTGGCAATGTTGATAAAATGAACTTGGCAATCATGTTCATTATACACTTCCTTTAGCTACTTCACACTGCACTTTACCGTCCGCCATTTTCGTTACGTTCAGTGTATGTTTGTGCTGTCTTGTACGTCCTGTCTTTGCACGTAGAAGATAGGTAAGCATTTTGATTATGAAAATGTTATTCATTAACACTATTTCATATTCTAGCAAAGTTTCAACATCGAATTCATTATAATATTTCAATGCTGCCGGTCTTTCTCAAGAGCATGGTGACTGCTGGGTGGGAGTGGTTGGAACAGGAAAGCATGTGTATTCTTTGTCCTTGAGCTTGATCGTTTGGAACCGGCTCTTTGCAAGACCCGGTTGCTTCTAACACGCTAATAAACTTCGTGTGAATTAATTGTAAAGAGGACAGAAATGGTTATGAATATGTGTGTTGAACTTTCGACGAGAAATTGAAATATTCCCTTTCCCCCTCCCTGTGGACTGTGGGACTGACACACGATGAATTTTGTTGGTTGGAAAAGCGACTGAAATTAAAATTTGATTTCACAGTCACCGCGGCATAGTGTAGACCGGCAGTTGTTAGCAGTGTACGTTAAAGTAGGATTATGTTTTTGTTTTGTTATTTTTTTAGTGAAAAAGCAAAATGATGGTTTGTACTTGTACTTGTACCGATACATGTAGGCCGTCGCAGTGCAGCGAATGGGAATGATAAAGTTGGGAGACCTTCCTCCATAAGTCAGTATAAGTATCAGTATCAGCTACTACATCCAAAGTATTCTTATTCTAGAGTAGGGGGGTTTGGGAGGGGGAAACTTTTTTTTAAAAAGAATGAGACTAGAATGAGAACTTCTACTAGAAGGGGGTTTGTTGGGAGAGGGGAGACTTAAAAAAAAAAAGTTTCCCCCCCTCTCAAACCCCCTCTATAACATCGGAAGAAGACTTGGGATGTAGTAGCTTATGGAAGGTCTCTCAATCTTTTAATTGTAGTCTTTGAGAATATGTATTTAATTTGAGAATTAAAGAAGTAGATATACAGAGAAGTGATGCATCATGAAAAGAGATAAAAAAGTTAGCTCAAACTCACGGATGAAAACTGTCTGCTGTGGCGTGGCCTATACCCTGACCCAGGGTGAAAAAGGCAATGATGATGATGTATTTAATATTTTAGGAACAAAATCTCATCACCGTATGCGTTCTGCCTGTAGTGTGCATAGAGAGGCATAATACTTAATTTTTATTACCTAGGCCTAGGCTTTTCACTCTAGCTGGATCGACAAATCCTCTCCGCCTCCATTTCATTATGTCCGGCTTTTTGACATCTCAGCTTCTCTCCATGTGAAGCCAGCCTTCAGTTTAATAGATCCTTCATCAACACCCTTCTCCAGCTATTCCAAGGCCGCCCTCCCTTCCCTGTGGGGTCCATAAGAGCCTGCCTGGTAATATTTGTTGCAGACCTTCACTGTCTCAGGGTGTGGCCCAGCCATTTCATCTCCTTAATTTTTACCTCTATGTCTTCTTGGCCTGTCATGTGCCATGGATGAGTTTCTAATATAATAATGGCATGTCCTTTAATTTGTAGTGTTCTTCTCGTAGTCATAGCATAGTACATTGTTGATGAAGAATTTGTTTTATGACTTGTTTTCAGAGAGGCAAATTTTTATATAAAAGTTTGAAAATATTATATCATGCCTTCCCTAACTGTTGAAGTTGGAACGAATTTTTAAAAAATGGGGAAGCATTTGAAGTTTGTTGGTGGTTGCAAAAAAAACCACAGCTTTACTCATTTTAACCAGCTCTCTCCAAGTCCTACTTGCACAAATTTTTCAAATTCATAGTAGCTGGTGGTAGTAGTAGTAGCATCCTTCGATACATTCATTCCGGCTGAAGCTTACTTCCTGATGCCAGCCACAAATTTCATGTCCAACTTTGATTGGATTCGATTGCGATAAAAGCCTGGGACAAGAATTTCGGTCTAAATGGTAGTTCATCTCCGTCCATCATCATAATTCCTCCTTTTTCTGTGAATGAAAAGTACTCACCACAAGCACTACATCAATATTGTTACTATAACAACTATCGCCACCACATCATCATCCCTACCACCACTTCTACTACCTCCACCAAATCATCTCAACACCACCACTTCTACAACCACCACCGCATCGCCATCCTTGCTACTTCTACTACATCCACCACCACATCATTACTACTATTACCACCACTACAACACCCAGGGCTGAGAAATTTCCGCCTAAATGGTAGTTTATCTCCGCCCATCCCCATCACAATTCCTCATTTTTTCATTAAAAAAATTTTTTTTTGGATAAATAAACAGTGATTTTGAGAATTTCTCAGAAATTTGCCATGTCAAACATTTTCCTCAAAACCACAAAATCACCATTGTCTTATGTCATATTTTGACACCTGTGCTCAGTCTCATGAAATTTGGTGACGGTCCCGTTTTTATGGTGTCAGGCCAGACAGAATGGCACCAGATGTCACAATTGACACAGAAGACCAGTGGTGTTCTTTGATTAGTTAGTTGATGGTTGAAGGGGAAGGGGAGGGACAGATGGGTTGGGATTTTTTTTCTCTGTTGTAGGTACCTATTGCCTCTTTCTCTCTCTCTCTCTCTCTCTCTCTCTCTCTCAATCTCTCTCTCAATCTCTCTCTCTCTCTCTCTCTCTCTCTCAATCTCTCTCTCTCAATCTCTCTCTCTTTCAATGTGAACTGCAGAAATTGTAAATAACTATTTTTAAAACAAACATGTAACTATTTTGATTTTATAAAAATGTTACTACAACAGTACAGCTATTGCCCCTCAAGGCCGATAAAAATTGTTAAAAGATGAAACGGCGCTTAAATGACCTAAATAGTGTCGAAAGCGCTGTTAAACACCTAAAAACAAACATCTCTCTCTCTATCTCTCTCTCTCTCTCTCTCTCTCTCTCTCTCTCTCTCTCTCTCTCTCTCTCTCTCTCTCTCTCTCCATCCATTAAATCATCTGGTTGTGCAGAGATAATGTATAAGAATAAAGTAAGACCACTACTACTACAACCACCAGCACATCATCCCTACCACCACTACTACTACAACCAACATCACATCATCTCTAAAACCACTACTACTACCATCACCACCACATCATCATCCCTACCGCCACTCCTACTACAACCACTACCACACTACACTATCAACCACCACTACATATCTACTCAACCACCAACTTTCCAACTCTAAAATCCACCAACTTTCAACTTTTGAAATTCCACCGAGTCGTGTTAGAACTTGCTGCGAGACAAATTTCGGATCACATCTCGGTGAATTTTAGTGAAATTCAAATTTATAGGTTATGGTCACATGGATGGGTCATGATCTTCACGCTGAAAAATTTCCTCCTTTTATGTGACTGGTCAGTCTCACCCCCTGAACACAACATAATCAACCATAACAAGATCATCATATCTACCACTACCACTACTACCACATCATGATCTCTACCATTACCATCACGACTTCAACTACCACCACATCGTCATCTCCACCACCAACACTACTACTACTACCACCCCCACCACAGCATCATCATACTAGGTACTTTGGTAAAAAAAATTTAATTGGATTGAGCTGAAAGAAACCTATTCTATCGTTATAAAGTGAGTTTCAACACGATTCTAATGATACCAAAATTGTGAAAATCAGATAAAGCAGAAGAAAAGTTATGTTAGTTTAAAGGCTGAAAAATGGTCTTCTATTTGCCTTTATTTCCTAACGGACTTTGTGACCTGAAACTGTTGCATTTCCGGTAGTAACCACCATTTGGATTTCAAACCTGGCCTAAAATGGCCGCTAAGATGTGAGTAAGGATTTTGCTGGAGACAAATTCATGGATGTGTTATACAGCTTTGACCTGAGTTTAATTTTATTGACTGAAATTTTGATTTACAAGTTTCTAATTTTTATTATCCAAAGCTAAATTATACCCTATTTTATCCACAATCAAAAGATGTACTAAATTGGCATCGATTTAAAAATTAAAAACCCAAACGATAGAGTAATGCTCCTGAAGAAAATGACAAATCATTAAAATCCATCCATAAACAAAAAATCTATGGAACTTTTCTGAGACCCATCACTCAATAGTCCAAAAAATCGAGTCACTGCCACTAGGCCATTTATCAGCTCACTGCTGGAGTACCATATGGACGTTGACCAAAGTACCTAATCATACCTACTACCGCCACCAGATCATTATACCTACCACAACCAACATTACATCATCATCCCTACCACCACCACTACTACAACCACCACATACCATACCTACGCTACCACTACTACAGCAAGCACAATCACATCATCCTTACTACCACAACTGCTACAACCTTGTCATACCAACTGCCACCACTACTACAACCAGAACCACAAAGAATCACCACCACATTACCAAACCCCATCACCACTACAACCACCACATTCCTGCTATCACCACATCATCCTTTCTATCTATCACTAGTTCTACAACTACCACCACACCATCATCTCTACCACTAGTACTATAACCATCACCACATCATACCAACAAATCGTACAAAAATTAAAAATTTGGGTATGTGCACTGTCTGGTCACAGGTACCATTATCTTTTAAGTAAGAAGATACGATTTTATATGTGAAATTACTCTTTTTAACTTGTAATTATTAGTAATACTAATGCTATTACTTCCAATTTTTGATATCCCTCAGAGTGGTGTCAGATATTGATGTGAGTCACATTTTGGGTTGCATCTCACTAAATGTTAATGAAATTCAATTGTATAGGTCATAGTTGTTTAGAAGGGTCATGATCTAAACCCTGAAAATTTTCCTCCTGTTTTTGTGACCAGTCATTCTCAGACCTGAAAAAAACTGATCTCTATAAAAAAAATTTTCTGTGAAAATGGCTGCAGACTTGAGATAAGACAGTTGGTCTGATCGTGAATTATTCATCATTCAGGCCTACTGGGTAGGGACATCTCTTTAGACCTGATTATCAGGCAGAGCTGCCAATTCTACTTTAAGGGTCTTTCGGGTCAAAACAGTCTGGCAGAAAAGAAGAGAAAAACTTGGACCTATTTCCAAGTCATAATTGATATTATTCTACTTTTGTATTTGGCCAACATCTCTGTCCAAGACTTATGCACAGACATATTTGGCCAACATCTCTGTCCAAGACTTATGCACAGACATATTTGGCCAACATCTCTGTCCAAGACTTATGCACAGACATATTTGGCCAACATCTCTGTCCAAGACTTATGCACAGACATATTTGGCCAACATCTCTGTCCAACACTTATGCACAGACATATTTGGCCAACATCTCTGTCCAAGACTTATGCACAGACATATTTGGCCAACATCTCTGTCCAAGACTTATGCACAGACATATTTGGCCAACATCTCTGTCCAAGACTTATGCACAGACATATTTGGCCAACATCTCTGTCCAAGACTTATGCACAGACATGTTTGCTGTATTGAAAAAGAAAAGAAAAGAAAAAAAAAATTGTCATGTCATCATTAGGGTGAGTTCTAGTCTTTAGTCATAGTCAGTGCTGCTGATTTGACAGTTTCAAAGCCAAGTCAGTTATCCCGCCATTTTTCAAATCTGATTTGATTTTTTTCTCATTGGGTAGCTGGGTCTGTTATATCTGGAATAAAATAGGAATAAACTTGCTGTATCCTATAATTGTAAGCAGTTGTTACTGTCCATGAAATTCTACAGAAACCAGGATTGACTCTGGCTCTGAAGGACTTATTCTTATTACCTTGTGTCACGTTTTGGGCAGTGGACAGTTGACAATATATTTGAATAGACTCATGTACTATGTCACAATATTAACAAAAGGGAATAACTTTTTTCTTTTCAGAACGATGAGCCAAAACGGAGAGCCCGATGCTGATGCCATCAAAATGTTTGTGGGTCAGATCCCACGAAACATGGATGAGAATGCTGTGAGAGCTATGTTTGAGGAGTATGGGCCTATTCACAATATGAACATTCATCGTGATAAAATAACTGGTGCCAGCAAAGGTAATTACTGGATACTAAAAATGATATTACTTCTGAATTGCCTCAGTTAACTGTTTTACGGGTGTTTATATATCTTACTTATAATATTACATTGCTATATAAACCCACATCAAGGGTTTGATCAACGACTTGTATCACCAACCTTAAAACTGCAATGGTTCATTATTACCTTCAACCTCAGGTTAACTTATTTGTTTTTAAAAAATTGTAAATCCTATTTTAATTTTTTACATTCTTTTTTTTTTTTTTTTTTTCATTTCAAGGCTGCTGTTTTATCACCTACTACACAAGGAAGGCAGCCCTTGAAGCCCAAAATGCCTTGCACAATGTGACGACATTGCCAACCGTAAGTGTATTTTGAGTTGTTATTTATTTTAAAGTTCCATATATATGCATAGTTTCTGCATTTTGATAATCTTTTTTCTTTGTAAGTGGCTCAAATCTTTCTTTTTTGTAAATAGCTCAATATGAAATAAGGAATGTTTATCAGACTTTATCATTGACAGGAAACAGTTGAAAGGAATGGGCTCAATTGCGGGGAATATTCTAATTGGTTCAAAAATTGTCAATACACTCATTGAGCAAGAGTATGAAATAAAAAAAAAATTGACAGACAAAAAGAGATAGAACACTTTTGTGCTAGGAGGATGTGAAAGTAAAATTGGGTACTTTGACAGGATGTATTTAAATAGGTTCAGTTGAGTTAGTTTGTTTTGGAAAAGAAGAAAAAAGGTAATTTTCTTGATTGTTGAATTTCTAAACTGTTGGGTGTCGTAGATGTCACTAGAACTATGTTTATATCTTGATGGAACTTTTTAAGATGATCTCAAACTAAATTGTATTGATAGTCTGTACCCTATTTGAACCAGTCCCCTTTGTCTTACCTTTTTCTTGGATGCTTTAATTTTTAAGAATTTTGTGACTATTCCATTATCTTTCTTTTTACTTGTAACTCAAAAGTGTCACAATCCCCATAACGAAAAAAACAAAACAATCATTCAAATTTATATTTATCGACAGATGAATCATCCTATTCAGATGAAACCAGCTGATAACAGTGAGAAAAAGGCTAGTTCCTATGGTAAGTAGTGGCACAGACTCTTATCCCTGGGATGATCCTATCTTATCAATGGGTTTTCAAATTTATTTTCTGATGAATTGTTGAATAATTCATTTGATTCATTAAATGTTTATGACATTTAATTTGATTCTATTTGATTTCATATGAGACTTCAATACGTGTCATTTTAATTATTGATAATTTAATCATTGTTAACCATTATTCCCATCACTTGGATTTAAAATGGTGAGCATTTTAAAATAAATTTTGGCTCGGGATAGCGGGAGGTGCGAGATAAACCCTGATTTTATAATAGTCTTGCTATAGCAGAGCTGCCAATCTACTGCAAAAAATGCGGAATTGTACGCATTTTCAGTGATTGTACGCTTGTACACATTTCCCCCAAGATTGTACCCATTTTTAGTGTGCAGAGTCACTTCAGTTTTCTTTAGTTGTAATTCATATTATTACTAGCCTATTGAGAAAGCTTGGTGACCAAGTGGATATTCATATATTTTTTGACCAATTATGATCTTCATGTTGGGAGGTAGAATTCTGAAAGGATTGGATTATAGTCTTGGGAACATCATTGTTGCTGCAATTGAGTTTGTGTGGTGTGACTTTATGTAATTATACCTTCCTCTTACTTTCACAATGGTTAGTTTCCATCGATTTCAGAATTGTACCCATTTTTATGAAATCTCCCCCATTTTGAGGTCCCATTGTACACATTCTCATCAGATGGGGTTGGCAGCTCTGCTATAGGGACACTATAGGTTAGCTGTTAGCTGTTAAGGGGGAGGCCAATGATAAAAGGCTTTACGTGTAATGTCTCAGTTAAGTTATAGTAATAGTAATCTTCTAGAGCCCATTGGACTGTAACAGTTGCTCTCTAGGATATGGTGCTTGTCTGTCAGAAGTTCCTCCTCTTAGATCTAATAGACCCATAGTTTAATTTGCGCAAAATATTGGATTTGTATGGGGTCTGGGTGGCGTTCCTCACCTCCCATAGTGGTCAGGGAGTCACTCACTGTGACTTCTATCCTCCTATATCTGTTTTTCAACATGCTTTTTGGTTTTGTCCTGGCCCTGGCTGAGAGGGGAAACATTCAAATGTAGTTTTTTCCCTTGTAATTATCTCTCTGTTATGCACTGTATTATGTTTTGGTTACATATTATATATGATTTGTAAACATTTGAGTGTATTCCTCTTTGTAGGGACCTGTGCTTGTGTCTGGATGAGATTTAGGTAATCTCAAACTAAGTACTTTGATAGTGTGCTCTTGGAATATACATCTGTTTCCTATTTGAACAATTTTTGCAAGCGCCGACAAAACCCTTAAAAACAAAAAGAAGATAATAATAATTCTGTCTCAGCAGCATAAGGGAGAAAATATCAGATTAGGAAATCAAGTTTCTAACATTACCTATAGTTACCTATAATATTGAGTTTCACTTTTTCCTGATTTATTTTATCTATATTTCATTATCTTCTTTTTTTTTTCTCTCTCCTCACAACAGCTGAAGACAGAAAGCTTTTTGTTGGCATGTTGAATAAAAAATATAGTGAGAATGATGTTCGAATGATGTTCGCACCATTTGGAACCATTGAAGAATGCACAGTTCTCAGGGACCACACAGGCACACAGAGCAAAGGTAAAACGTTTCTTCTCTACACTGTATACTTTAATCGATTACAGTGCCTGTTCAATATACTTTTCTAGTATAAGGTTATGACAAGTTGCCAAATAGCATTCTAATTTTATATAAACTTATTAAATGGGAAGTTTGCTTTCTTCTTTGTTGTTTATATTCTTCTCATGCATCTTTTAAAAAATAACTTTCCTTTTTTAAATTATTTTTTTATTTCCAGGTTGTGCATTTGTTACCTTTGCAAACCGACAACATGCTCATAATGCCATCAAGAGTATGCACCATTCCCAGACAATGGAGGTAAGAACTCAGGGTGGACCATGAGAGATCTTTTTTTAAATTTTTTTTTTTTTTATGATTGACAATTTTAGTTGGGTTTTTTTTAATTGACAAGAATTCTTAATGTCAACTCTTACAAGTCAAGCTTAACGTCAATTGGATTAGATGGTTCTTCAGCTCTTAAGCACTGTGTTGGTCGACTTGTAAAATGTAACTGCATTTCATTGGGATAAAATAGTTTTGCCTAAAATTGATTTTTAGTCTTTTTCTTCTGCATCGAATTTCAAACAAGATAACAGTGACCATAGTATATTGATATCTAAATCTCTCATATTACTTTTCCTGGTGATGAAATGACTCCTGTGTGTGTGTGTGTGTGTAGCAACTGATGCGAAGTCTTTAAACGGCAAAGAAAAGACAAGGTAGATGTGAAATTGCACCTGGTACTTGCATAGTTGTCACTGATTTGTATTACCACAGACTTTTATGTTAAATCGTAATTCATTTCCTCTTTCAGGGATGCTCATCTCCCCTTGTGGTGAAATTTGCTGACACTCAGAGGGAGAAAGAGCAGCGTAAGGCTCAACAGATGAATACTAATATGTGGAATGGTGGTGGATGTTTTGGTCACATCGGCTCTCAATACCTTGCTGTAAGTTTGGTTTCATAACTCTATTATTTTCAATTTAACTGGTAAATGTATTTCCTGATCACTGATATTAGGATGTGTCCCTGTTTTAGTGCATTTTTATGGTTTTCATCCTTTTTTTTTTCACAAGCTTTAGTATATTTAACTTGAATTATTTCCCCCCCTTTTTTTTTTTTTTTTTTTTAAACACAGACCAACCTTTGTAATGATTTTACATTGTTATCTCTATTGGGTTGGGTCTTTTCACTTCCCATTGGTGGGTAGGGGAAGTCATTCTTGCTGAATTGTTTCCTTTCCCATTTCTGTTGTAGAATGTAAGTCCTCAATCGAACGTAAGTAATACTTGTGTGTTGTAGTTTTATTTCTATATATTGAGACTGAGTAGATATGGTTTCCTCAGCTTTGTAGAAACTTAGTGAGCAATGACCATGGCTCTTCATAATCACTCGAACTGCAGCTGGGGCAAGGTCTTAAGTCTTTTTAAAAAATGAATTAGTATCATATTGAAACCTACATCATTATTGAGTTTTTCAACACTCATTACACCATTGTTTTTAAAAATTGGATATATATATATATATATATATATATATATATATATATATATATATATATATATATATATATATATATATATATATACAGAAAAGGGTTATCTGTTTAATAAAAAAAATTAAATTGCCACTTAAATTTTTAATTGACAGTTTGTTATAAAACCAGTCTGACGGTCTTTATGCTTTATTATTTTATTTTAATCTTTTATTCTTCTCTTGACAGCAATTGTTTCAACAGTTGGCAGGGGCTAACCAAGGGGGTGGTAACATGGGTGGTGGAAACTTTGGCAACCAAGGTAGGCAGTTGTGAAGTAGACATTGAATAATATCATTACAATTGTCATGGTAATATTTGTATGGTGTGATCACATTAAAACCTTATACATTGTCCCCTGCTTATATTGATTTGTCTCGGGGGGTGGGGTGGGGGGGGGGGGGGGGGGGGGGGGGGGGGGGGGGGGGGGCTAATTGTCATGTCTTTGGCATGCTGTTTTAACCAGTCAGTTGAGATTTCAGATATACATGGGTTGAGATCCTATCCGCCAGAATTATTTGATTATTATTTTGTATTTATCTTAAATCATCCTTCAATCTTAGTGAATCAGTCTTAATTTCTGTATTTAGAAAGAATGCATTGATTTAGGAATCTCAATATAAATGCCAAAAGTTATTCCAATTCCAGCAAAACATGCATGTCACATATCCCTCCTGATTTAAATTCTTTGCTTGTGTCTGGGTTGGACTCCAGTTGACCCGAGTCTTATTGGAAGGATATATTTCTCTTGAGATATCTTCTGTTCCTTGTTCGAGTTATTTCTTATTTGTTTTTACTAATTCACTTCCCATATAATTAATTAGTTGTTTAAATTGAATACGTATATTCTCATTAACAAATTTTAAAAACCTATAATGATTCCATATAACAGGTGGTGGTGGTGGTGGTGGTGGTAACATGGGCATTAACATGCAGCAATTGCTAGCCACAGCAGCAGCTGCAGCAGGAAACAATCCAGGTAAGTCGTTTAGAGAGGAAAAAAAATTATTTTACATCAATTTACATTTGAAAATGTTGCTTTGTAATTTGGTTTCTTTCTGGGATAGATAAAATATGAAATTTGGTAACATTCAATGAAATGGTAGCACATCTGACTGGTAATCTTGGGATCCAATCCCTATTTCAGGCAGGGTGATTTTCTCTATTTTTGTTTCTGCTTTAGCAGTTTCATGCACACCTTCTTCAGGGCATCTGTACAGCACATTTCAACCGTATTAATATGCTCAATGCGCTTTACATGCTTCAATATTTCTTCCCAGCCGGCAATATGGAACAAAAATGTTAGTTTGTAGAGAAGTAAGTGGCCTGTCATGGGTTGCTGCTGGCCAGGTTATCAGTCATATTTGAGTCGAGTGAGATAATGTGTAGCTGCTTTACCTACATTTTATAACAAAGCTACCTTTAGTAAACTGCTGCAGTGTTATAAAGTATAAAAATAATCTGCTTTTCCAGAATTTTCTGGAGATCTAGTTTATTCTTCAAGGAACCTGTCAATTTTCCCCCCTGTATGTTTGAAAGAATTTCTTTATCTTTTTCTGTGAAGAAAGTAATGTTTTCATATTCCATACGAATGTCTTGTCAGTTGTAAATAATTGAAAGCACGACTATCCAATATGGTTTTAATTATTCCAAATAAAACATTTGATATTAGTTTGGATCTTAGTTTTCCCTTCATTTTGTACAGGCAGTCACTAGAAATTCAAGAGAGATAATTCGTGGTGGCTAGGAAGGTAGAATTTCAAAATTACATAAAGATGGGGTTTTTTTTTATTTATTTATTTATTTTTTTTTTTATTTATTATTTATTTATTTTTTTATTGAGGATATGAAATACAATTTAATCAGAATGTTCCCATTACAGGTATTAAAAACAACAGAAAATATTATGTTTCTGTGTGAAGTTATTGATTTGGGAAAACAGAAAAATACATAAGGTTATTAAGTGCTGCTCAAAAATTCATGAAAAAGCACTTGTGGTCATTTTTTTAACCTTTCATCTGTTTTTACAGATAAGGTCCAGGTGGTTTTTTTTGCCCTCTTTTTTATTTTACTAGGAAGTGAAGCCACTTGAAATAGATTGATAGGTTGTGTTGTCCAGTGAATTTACACATGGTGTGTCTTGTTCTGTTTCAACGTTATAATCCTTTAGCATGTCTCTTAATGAGCTGAGAAAACTGGAAAAGGGTTTGGAACCATTTTCAAAATTTCCCCTTGAAAAAAGTTGTGAAGTTAAGTAAGCTTTGGGCAAAGGGCGAATTATTTTTAGAATATTTATATTGGACTGTGGCTGGCAGTTGAATGAGCAGACTAAATAATGGTTTGATTGAGGGTTATTCTTTTGTCCATCCATCAAGAGGGTGGATTAGACTTTGCGTCTTTGAATTTTTCTGGTTTTGTCTTCTGGTTATATCAACTCTATAGTCAATTGATTGATATGGGGGGTGGGGTTGGGTTGGTCATTTTTATATGTTGATTCAAATCTAACACAACCTTGGACTTGAAAAACTTGATTTATCCAGGAAATTAGCTATGCTTCATGTTTTGCCTTCTATCAAATTTTCAACATTTAACAAGGGGGGGGGGGGGATCAAATACTTTTTGTTGTCCTTTTGTCTGTCTTTTGTTTTTCCAAAGCACTTGTTCAAACCTATGATAATGATTGTCAGTGTTCACTGCTCTTCTGGAGTCAATAGGCTATATCTCTCATCCATTTTCTTTGATACATCTCAGCACTCCTAGCCACTCTCGCAAGTCTGGGTAGCATGGTGTCAAACAATGGAGGGCAGCAGGGAATGAACTCTGGGGTCAACAATAATCAAGGTGGGCCAGTGCTTTGTCCTGCTTGCTTTTTGTATGTGTGTGTGTGTGTGTTCTGCTGCCATTCATCCGTATTTTATACACCCCCAACCACCATATTAGATCCGTTCTTCACCCTTTTTCATTCTGATTAATTGCTATCATATATACTCATGGCTTTTAGCTTTGCGCTTTCCCTACCACTTTTGATTTTTAAAAATAAAGATACATATAAGTGCTAAGCAAGTAAGTAATTTGATATCAATTATCACCTCCCATTTAATTTATATTATTATTTTAATTCACCGCTAATGTTAATCAGCATGTTGAATCTCTCCCTCCTCCTTCCCCTTCTCTCTCTCTCTCTCTCTCTCTCTCTCTCTCTCTCTCTCTCTCTCTCTCTCTCTCTCTCTCTCTCTCTCTCTCTCTCTCTCTCTAGATATATATATATATATCTCGTGGGGTTCCTTTCCTCCCATTGTGAGCAAGGAGGTGCTTATTGATGTGTCTTCTAACCCCCTTTACCCGTTTTCCAACATATTTTGTTTTCTGTCTTTGTCTTGGAATGAGATTACTTGGTTTTGTCCTAGCCCTGGCCGAACCCGGAATGGGAGGGAAACGGGTCAAATGTATAGTTTTGGGAGATGATATTTTTTATTTTGTAAATCATCTCTCTGTTATGCACTGTATTATTTGTTTTACATATATATTATAATTTGTTAACATTTGAGTGTGTTCCTCCTTAGTGGGGACTTGTACTTTTGTCAGGATGAGACATTTAGGTGATCTCAGAATAAGTACACTGATAGCATGCTCTTGGAATC
Source organism: Berghia stephanieae (assembly GCF_034508935.2). NCBI lineage: Eukaryota > Metazoa > Mollusca > Gastropoda > Nudibranchia > Aeolidiidae > Berghia > Berghia stephanieae. Next base: position 107,918,069 of record NC_088362.1, on the reverse strand, counting down.
TACATCTGTTCTCTATTTGAACCAGTTCCCCTTTGACTTAATTTTTCTTTGGTGCTTTAATTGTATCATTTTTCCTTTTTACTGGCGATGATATGACCTATATTGAAAGCGCCCTACAATACTTAAAAACAAGCAAAACTCTCTCTCTCTCTCTCTCTCTCTCTCTCTCTCTCTCTCTCTCTCTCTCTCTCTCTCTCTCTCTCTCTCTCTCTCTCTCTCTATCTTTTTTTATATATATATATAGCGGAAGTGCTATGATCACTTGGAATTGGAATATTGTGTGACATACAAATACTCATCTACAATCCCAAATGCAACTATCTCATTAAAACACATTTCCCACCTCCCCCCATCCATATCTCTCTGTCTTTTTAAAAAAAAATTTCCTCGCACTTTTATTTCTCTCTGCGCTTGCTTTACCTTGCTTTTTAAATTTTCATACATTCACATTCACATGTCATTATTTCTTTTTTTTTTTTTTTCTTTTTTTTTAATCTTTTATATTTTAGATAGGCATTTTATTTTTCGTGATATTTGAATTTCATGGTAAATTTTAACTTATTTCATTTATTTCAAATTAGCTAGTGGTTCAGTCAGTGTGGGTAATTTTTTATTTATTTATATTTTTTTTTTTAATTTCATTTTCAAGATTTTTATAATTTGTTACTATTGGTTCTAACTTCTGTTGTCATTCATTTCTCTAATTATATTAAATTTGAGAATAATATATTTGGAAAGAAAAATAGATTGAATCCATTAATTTGTGATGTTTGTTTGTTTTTGTGCTGTGGGAAGATTTCAATATTAGAATTAAGTTTTCTTTTTTTTTTCTTTCCCCACATTTTTTTTTTATTATGTTTAGCTTTCCGCGGAAATCAGTTTGGTAAGCCATGAATGGTTTTGTTTTTGTCCTGTGTTTGTCTGGTCAACTGTCAAGTTTCCTGTATATGTTTGTGTCAAGATGTTTCTGGTTTTGTTTCGTATGTTTCTTGTTTTGTTTCGTATTCATTTATGTAGTAAATGACAATGATAAAGGTTTGGGTAAAGGTCGGGACAGATATTTCAAATTTCTCAGCGGACTTAAAGGTTACATTTTTTATTATTATGATTATTCTTTGACATGGATTATATGGTTTCCTTTTTTTTTAAAAAAGATAAAATATTCTCTTCCTAAGTTCTTTACACCCTCTTTTGTCCTAAACACTCGCTCACACAACACTTGATGATTATGATGATGATAAAATACAACCCCCATCCTGCCAGTTTGGTTGTGTAGGCGTTGCTAACCCCCCTTTCTAATGCATTTTAGGAATGGGCAATAATTCTGGCGGTCTGGGTAACAACATGGGTGGGGGTAACAGTTTGAATGGCTTTGGCTCCAACAACTCCAATAGCATGGATGCCCTAACCCAGGCCTATTCAGGCATTCAACAGTATGCAGGTAATCACGATGTTGTAGATGGATGATGATTTCTAGTCATTGATGTTGTCAGTTCTATGAAATGTTTTCAGTTATTTTTCGGATTTGTTCATTTCTTCTTATATATCAATACACAAAATTTGATGGTTTGTCTGGATCATTTGCCCTTCCTCTTATGGAACTGATTTTTGGATTGGTCACAAAGATTTTGATTTTGTTTGGTGGCAGGTCTATATTTGGAGGCCGTTTATTTCTTGCACCTTAATTGGATGTGCTTGAAACATTTTATTTTTTATAATCTACAATCAGGTTGAAAATCTTTTTGTGACTGAAGTTGAATTGTGAAATGCCCTTTCCTTCTGGTTTATATTTTTCTTGGTTCTTTTTCTTTCTTTTTTTCCTTGTTTCCATTCATCCTCTCTGAGATTTTTCTTGTTCTTTCTTCTTTTTTTTTTTTTATTTTCTTTTCTGGCATGCCTTCATCCCAGTTCAATTTGTAATGCTATTGTGTGGATGGACATATTTGAAGCTGTATCAGGGTTTACTTGCAAATTGGTCTCAACTCCTGTTTTAAAAGAAAAATGTTTTCTAAGAATGTGTCTCTGCTTTGGTGTAAAGTGGCAGTGTAAGTTTTGTATGGAATCTCTCACTTTTATTATTTTGCTCCGTAATGGTAGCTGTTGGTCCCTTCTTTCTTTCTACAAAATTGTTTTTGATTTTAGTTCAGAATAATACAAACATGTTTCATTTGAGGGGAAAATTGATCAGGTAAACCTATTCAAATTGTCAAATATAAATGTTTTAATGTTGAGTCATGTTTTTTTTATGTCAATGAAGCTGTTATTCAGTGTTTAAAATGCCTCATTTGTTTTCTTCAGGGTTTTAGAAGTTTTTTTCTTATCTTTTTCAGCTGCTTTTCCCAACTCCTTTGGTAACCATACAGCCTGTCACAATGCTGCAAACCTAGGTGGAAAACAAACAGAAGGTAAGGCTTCATCACCATTCTTCATGTGATTTAAAGCCGTGATCAGGGCATCGTCAGCCTCCTAGGTAAAAATAAAAGCTGTAACTTTGCTCATTTTATTTAATTAATTCTTAAAAGAACGAGATGAACAGCGATATTTATAGTTTCCAGAAGATGCTTATGAAAATTTTTTTTAGGAATCAGGGTGTCCAGCAAGTTTGTAAAGTCGAAAAAAAGGTGGTAATTTGACCTCTTGGTCATAAAAAAAAGTCGTAAATTGAAGATTCAATGAATTGAGATTTTAAAAAGTTTATTGAAGAATTAAATCAGATAATTAGGAAAAAAAATGACGAGGCTTCATCTAGGGGCCGCCATTTTGAAAATCCTAGGCACCAGTCAGACATCGTTTCCAAGCTCATTTAACAAATATTTTTTAACTGTCATGTTTTTGATATTGTTGGTTTTACATTGATTAAAAATAAATGATCAAATACTCTTATTTACTTTATTTAGGACCAGATGGTGCAAATCTTTTTATCTACCATTTGCCTCAAGAGTTTAGTGATCAAGATCTCATACAGATGTTCAGCACTTTTGGTACCATCGTTTCTGCAAAAGTTTTTATTGATAAACAAACCAACTTGAGCAAATGCTTTGGTAAGATTTAATATATGATTCCATTTTTAATGTATATGATTCCATTTTTTAATGTGATGGGCGGTGAAAAGGTTGTGAAATTTTTTTTATTTTTTTTTGGGGGGGGGGGGGGGGGGTTGTTAATCTGTACTTTGCTCTTTGATGTGCAAAATCCACCCTTTGTAGCTTCCTTTATGTGAGTTGATCCAGCCAGTCAAAGAGTGTCTTGGCTATATTTAATCTTGTACAAAAGCTTGACCTGCCTTTTTCTCTTGACCATCAAATAATGTTTTATGTTGCAATAAATGAAACTGCAGTTGTACAAATAGCGGAACAGGGCTATTGTTTACATTTTTTACGGTTGCCATTTATATTTTCAGGGTGATCACTGAACTTTCTTTGAAGTCTTAGACCTGTAAATTCTCAGTCAATTAACTGAAATCAGTCATTTCGTCAAATTTAGATATTTTTAAAAAGGAAAGAAAGAATCCATGAATCGTAGTCGAATGACCTTAAAGTAATTAGGAATGTTCCACAGCGCTACGCATAGCTCAGGGGCTGTTTATATTAATGATAGATATATTGCCAATGCAAAGCGACACTTTTTAGAATTGCAGTGTCTGAACACATCCCACTGTATATTCGTGACATTATTTTTTCACTTTCCAAACCTGTCGTGATCCCAATGGTAGCCAATTTTAACTGAGCCAGTTGACTGATAAATTTCACCGTTTCGTCTAAGCCAAATTTGACCACATTTACCTGGAGGGAAGTTAAAGTATGAAAAAAGTAAAATGCGAAAGCCGGAAGTGCGTTATGTACCTTCAAATTAAAAGTTAGGGATGGCTAAAGTACATCTTGATTGCCTCGCATTGTAAACAAACTGGTTGACCGTTTCTAGTTTCTTCACTGATTAAGTACCTAATTAAAAGGAACAATGGTTAGAAGCCTAATTAATTCCCGCGCAAATTAGTTTTCTGCCATTGTTTTGCTCAAGCGAGCTTGCTGTTTACAATTCATTTCGATTCTTTGGATTTTTCCGCTACGAAGAATTACGAAGAGTTTCAGTCAATTTTTCTATAGCTCATTTACAGGTCTAAAATCTTAATCTGGTTTGTGTCAATTTCAAATTACCAGAAGATTCTGTCGCCCACTCTGCTGACCTAAAAGTTAATGAGAGTGGTGTAAAAAGCAAATTTGAGTTTGAATAAAGTTAGACTATTCTGTTGCTAGTAATCTGCATAACTGTTCAAAAAATTGATGTAATTTTGTCCTTAAACTAAAAAGTTAATCTTTCAGTTAGCTTGAATTTGGCCCACTAGGTATATTGATATTCACATTTATTGCACCCTGCCCCTTTCTTAGTACGGATATAGTGGCGGGTGGTTGGATGGGAGCATCACCCTTGAATCATATACCTATGATGTTCGCATGGGTGTACGATCCGATAGTGATGTCGTTTCTTCTTCTCTTTACTAGCCTATCCTGCTTCTTTGGTTTGTGATTGTATTTTTGACAGGGGATATTTTTTTTTCTGTAAATCTTCTGTCTGTTTGTTCTTGGTTATTTATAATTTAGCTTATGATATCTTTAGGTTATGATTTTGATTTACATTTGTACTATTTTTGTTAGATTGCTTGTTTTTTTGTTTCAGCGGTCTCTCATATAACCTCAATTGTGTTGGAAGAGACCTAAAGCAACAAACAAACAAACCGGATATAGTGGTATTGCTACGGTGCATGATTTGCCCACAAAGGCACCCAGCAAACGATTTTTTATCTTGACCTCCCATAGTGGGCAGGAGGTCATGTACTATGTCTTCTATACCCCAATACCTGTTTTCCAACTTGCTAACTGTCTTGGAATGAGATTACTTGGGTTTTGTGCTGGACTTGGCTGTGAGGGAAATAGTCAAATATATATTTAGAGTTTTGGGAGATGATACTGTTTTTCTTGTTAATCATCTCTCTTTTATGCACTGTATTATGTTTTTGTTCTACATATATATGATTTGTAAACATTTGAGTGCATTCCTTTTAGTGGGAACCTGTGCTTGTGTCAGGATGTGACATTTAGGTGATCTCAAACTAATTACACTCATAGTGTGCTCTTGGAATCTACATCTGTTCCCTATATGATCTTGTCTGACTCGCTGTCCGTACTTAAGGGGATCTCAAATTTTTATTGCACCGATCCAAGACTCATAAGTATCTTGGAAGGTGCAAATAAATTATTTATTTAAAAAAAGAAAGTTTGTTTTCTCTCGGTACCTAGTCATGTGGGTATCCAGGGGAACGAAGAAGCGGATCGACTGACAAAAGAGGCGGTGAGCCAAGACTTACAAGAGGGCAGTAAAATCCCACACGCGGAGTTAAAGATCAATATAAAAAAACATGTCCGAAAGGAATGGGAACGATCATAACAAATTAAAACAAATTAAAAGTGACCTCGGCCCCAGACCCAACTCGGGGCGAAAAAGAAGAGACGAGGTCAAAATAACTCGACTCCGGATCGGACATACTGCCCTCACTCACCGTTTCCTTCTGGATAGGGATGAAAAACCCCTCTGCAGAAAATGTAACTGTGACCTCACAGTTCAACACATTTTATTTGAATGTACAGAATTAGAACAGATAAGGTCACAACATTATGATAACAGAGACTTGAAGTCTCTGTTCCAGTCGGTCGATCTGCTTACAATTTTAAAGTATCTGCAGGAATGTGAACTCCTGCAGAAATTGTAAATAGATATTTTTACAAAACAAACATGTCACTATTATGATTTTATAAAGATTTTATTACAACAGTACATGTTTTTAGCAGCTATGGCCCCTCAAGGCCGATAAAAATTGATAAAAAACAGAAACGGGCGCTAAAATGACCTAAATAGTGTCGAAAGCGCCGTTAAACACCTAAAAACAAACAAACAAACTATATGAACCAATTCCTCTTTGTCTTGAGTTTTCTTGGGTGCTTTAATTGTATTTCTAGAACTTTTGACTATCCCATTTCTTTTCATTGGAGCTGATATAACCTAAATATCTTGCAAGCCCTTAACAACAGGATTTGTAGCAGTGTTTGTCAAAGGTTTCTAATGTATTATAACTTCCACAAATGCAACCGGCAACAAGCTTTGACACTTGGTAGCCGCATCACTCCCAAAGTTTGTGCTGCTATCAAGTCCCATTAACAAAAAATAAGCAAGTTGAAAATTTGTCTATTAAAACATGTCCTCGCCATTCTTTACAGGCTTTGTCAGTTATGACAACCCAGCAAGCGCAGTCAATGCAATTACCTCCATGAATGGCTTCCAAATTGGTATGAAGCGTCTGAAGGTTCAACTGAAGAGGCCAAAGAATGATGCCAGGCCATACTAAGCCAAGGAACTGGACGTCGGGCTCAAGGAAGGTGAGGTATCAACAGTATTAGCTTTATACAAAACACTGCAAGCCACTCACATAGAATCCAAATATTACCTTTATAGGAAATGTTTATTTCAGAGGCGAGGACATTCTTGAATTGATGGGGTAATGATTTAATCCACATCTTACTGTCCTCACGATTGGAAGAAACAACAATGGCTATGTTCAAGGAGAAATCAATTTGTACCAAAATTACACACCCACAAACCTACTCTATCCATCATTCATTTGTAGAAACTCTCCAGGTGGCACATGTGTTGCTCTTTACTGAATACATCCATCATCCAGTCTGTTTCTGGAGGAGTTGATGAAGCTCTTACAAGTGACAAACTTCCTTGTATTGATTGTTTTTACTGCTTATAAGACAATTCGCTTTTGCGGTTTCAGACCCTTGTCTTCTGGCTCTTTTATTGGTAGCCCTTTCTAATGCAAGTGCTGGCATTTTTATAACTTAGAATGTATTGAATAGTCTCCTCTTCATCTGTGTTCATGACTGGGAAGTTTGACAACAGCTAGTCTGAAAGTAGGTGAGAAGTTCCATGAGAGCCTGTGGGATATTTCTTGAAAGATATTTATATTGGAGGTGCCATGCTGCCATATTTTGTAATGGTTCTAATAATAGTTTGGATAAAGCTTTTAACTCGGGAAGTCTTAGAATTCCTTCAACAAAGTATTTTCCATCTTGGATATGTTTGGTTAAAAAAAATAATAGCAATGCTATGAAAGCCTGTGCTAGCTTTTATTTGATGTTGCAATGAAGTCGTGAGTGTTTATTAGTTTCCTTTGACATGTCATTACCCACACAATTGCTTGTATTTTTCTTTCAATGGCTACCTCACCTCCTAGAATGAGAAGCTCAGTTGAGTTGGTACTTTGCTCATCTCATATTTGACCAACTAATGAACCAGAGATATCAGAAGATATTTTTTTCATTTGTAGACTGATTATTGTCTCAAAATGAGGAGGTCGATAAATTGATTTTGGAGTCAAATCATGGCTGTCATTTTTAAAGAGTTTAGACATGAACTCGACCAGATTTTTTTCAATACTTCAAATGTGTAAATGGAGAAAGAATGGGCCAGATATTATGCCGAAGGATGCTGCTTGCACGGTAGTCGAGGCAACGATTATCCCTTGCACAGTTCATTGACTTTTATAGATTTAATTAGTATATAGTTTTTTATTCATAAACACGAGACTAATCGAGCAACACCACATCAATTTTAAGGCATATGGGTTATAAAGCATCCATTTGTAAACTTTATAAATGATTCATCTTTTAGTTTGAGTGAATTTGATAGACATTATGTGGTTTACAACATATTGATCTGTGATGATAATTTTTTACTATAGTTATTTATAGCACAATTCAAATTATTATTTTTTAATGATGTTGACAAATTTATAATTATTTAGTCACCAAATAGACAATGTTGCTTTTTAAAAATAATTTTAGCATTTTATTTTTCACTCAATATCAAATCAGCTCGTGCTGTTGGGAGCCAGGGTTCAGGGTTTGTCATCAATTTTCCCTTTGTCAATTTTCTAAGATGTCCAGGTGAAATATGAATGTTGACTGGTAATCAGTACCACCATTATCACCGTCAATCATCATCTCAGTAATATTGATATGCAAACTTTGACCTTGGAATCGAGCTGCTGGTATTCTTGTTAATCCAGAAGTCTTTGAGCATTAGCTCCTTGGGCCAGTGCCATGTTAAACTTTAAAATGTGCAATGAACTGTTAAATTTTTATACATTTTTACTTATTCCATTTGGGATTTTTCCTCCGTCTTTCCTTCATGATCATATATTTATTTTTAAGTTTATATGTTTACCATGATATGAAAAATGATAATTACAACAGCCATTCAAAATTATACAAGCAAATAACTTTTTAAAACCTACCCCCCCCCTGAATTACCTGGGTAGAATTGTGATCCTGCTTCGCAATTCAGGTTTATTCATGTCATAATTTATAATAATGGTATGATGAAATAATATTCTAGGCTCCAAATCCTCAGTAAAAAACAAACTATTATTGTGTGATTATTTGTTTTTTTGTTTTTTTTTAATTGGCTGAGGAAGAGTTTCTTGCCTGAAGCTTTCTTTATTTGGATTTATGTTTTTTATAAATAGATTAGCCATCGTTTTATGTTTGCACAGTGTACAGCTTCAAGAGGGTGGGGGAGATATATTTCAGTAACTTTGAAACTCTAATACATTCTCATCCTGAAGCGATTCTCTCCACATTGTACTAGGATAGTTTTTGTAAAATTAGAAATTCTGACTAAACTGTAACAGACGTTTCTCGCAAAGACCATAACTTTGGTCGTTAGTTAATGTTGACCTTGGTCGTTAGTTAATGTTGACCTTGGTCGTTAGTTAATGTTGACCTTGGTCGTTAGTTAATGTTGACCCATGTTTTTGTTTTGTATGAATGACTTATGACATCCATTTTCCTTCTCTCTCCCCTTTTTTCATGTTGTTATATAGAGGACACGTTGGCGTCTGGCGTGACATGGCAATTTGTCTCCTGTTTACTACCTGTGGCGTCGTGGCGTCCCTTCTACGTCCCCATCTAAGCATTTGTTTTCTTCTCCTTTCTTGTACAATGTGTCAGGAAAATGCAGTACACGTACACGTCAGTTCAGTGGTCGGTTGAGTCGTCGTCATCGTTGTCATCGTTATTTGCTGTTTGTGGTTATTGATTTTATTATTATTTTGATCAAGTATTCCTGTAGATCTAGTGCGTCCCTCTTTATTATAGAATGGATGCATTATTATTTTTTGTTTTTTTTTAAAAATATTTTTTGTTTAAGACTCCATTGATGTTTTGTAATTATATTTTCATTGTTCAACCACTTTTATTTCTTACTGTCTTTGTTCAGGTAAAATTTCAAAGATAACAATTTTTCCTGTCAAAAGATTGTTTTGTTTAATTCATTGTTCAGTTAACTTTATGAAGGCAAAGAAACAGCCTTCTTGGTTTTAAATTTGTTTTAATAATTTTAAACTTTTACAAAAACTTTCTTATTATAGTGCGTGGATACGTTTGGTTGTTTAGATTTGTTTTCTTAATATTGCACATTTTAGAATTACCTTTGCCATTTCGTCTTTATTACACGATCACAAGCAAAGCTTAACATGAAAGAACTTAAATGAATGAACTAACAGATGACAGTCATCAAAATTTTGATGGTTGAAAACATTGACTGGTTTTTATAACCAGTTTTCCCCATGTTGTTCTTTAGACCATGGACTGTTTTCAAGGCTGTATCAACTGTTTGGGAAGCTTTTTTGACCATTCACTCATTAAACGTTTTTAGATCCTTTATTTCTTCGTGTGGTTGAATGTTTGAAATTATTTTTAAAATATATTTTGGTCTTGTGTTCGTGTCATTGTATTTATATATTATATAATTTTCCTTCTTTATGGGCTATTGTTTGCTGTGCTTCATTCGTATTTGTATCAGGTAGACTTTCTGCATTATTAAGAGGATCAATATATTTGTAGTAAGCTACTTTATCAAGACTTGTCAGAATAGAAAATCCCTATTTTGTTGAGAACTATAACCTGGAGAGGGAATAAGATGTTATTTATCTAAAACTGATGTGCTATAATTAGTGCTACTGAAATATTGTATTTCAGTTTTTAGCACAAAATACCTGTAAACTTTTTAAAGTCTCATTTCATTGGCGGACGGAAATGTCATGTCATTTGTTTGTCCGTTTGTGAGAACCATTTTTTTTTAAAGTCGTGTCCGTAACAGTTACAAGAAATGTACATGTATATTTTATGTCATGTATGCAGTGAAAAAACACGTTTTCGCGTTCTACAAAAACATGTAGCGTTGTCGTTTCTTTACGGTTTTTTGTATTTATTTTAATGTGGCGGTGCACATGGCAATATCAAAAGACAGCTACCCTCAAATATTATAGTCTTTAATTTAAAACTGTTCTTTTTGATGAGTTTAAAATATTAACAGTTGGTTCTCTCTTTGTAACTTTGGTTAAGTCGTAAGCTAGGAAGACGAATTATTCTCTGTACAAGGAGAGAATGCCTTTAAAAGCTTTTTAATTTACTCATTAAACTTTGGCATTTGAAAATATCCCTCCTCTAATGATATCCAGATTTTATTTTATCTTCTTTTTTTTGTTCGTAGTGATGCCATCACTACTACGTCTTGTTAGATTTTAAAGAAATTGCTTTTGTCCTTCTCTAGCGGCTTGTCTTACCAGACTGAAATCTATAGCTTTGGTTAATTGTTTCCTTTTTGTTTTTTTGTTTTGTTTTTTATTTTGCTTTTCTTTCCATTTTTAAACTAGAATCATTTTCAGGAGTTTGTATTGTATTGTATCTTTATTATGTTAAACCTTTTGTATTTGTTTCAAGTGAAAAATAAATCTTTAAACAAAAATTACCAAAAAAAAAAAGCAAATAAAAATGAAAAATGTTGAAACCAAAATATCATCTTTTGTCTTTTTTTGTTCTCTTCACTAGCCCACTTTTTTTTTTTTTCATTTGAGGTAAATGTTTTGAATGACAAGACATACTGGGGTCACTAGGAGAATAGTGGGTGCCCCATTAACCTGGAACGAAATGGAACAGCAGTTAACATTGTTAGCTGAGGAGTCACGTCCAGGTCTCTTCCTGGGTGGAGTTCCTACCTCCCATAGCGGGCAGGGAGGTATTTGCTGTCTTCTATCCCCTCTTATCTGTTTTCCAATTGCTTTCTGTCATTGTCTTGGAGTGAGATTGCTTGGTGATCCTGACATTGGTCGGAGTCCTTGGCTGAGAGGGAAACAGTCGAATGTATAGTGATAGTTTTGGGAGATGAAATTTTTTTCCTTGTAAATCATCTCTCTGTTATGTACTGTTACTCTTCATTTTTAACATATGATTTGTAAACATTTGAGTGTGTTCCTTTTAGTGGGATCTGTTTTTGCGTCTGGTCGAGACTTTTGGGTGATCTCAAACTAAGTACTTTGATGGTGTGCTCTTTAGTCCGTTTTCTTAGCGGCAAGTTCCGTGCGTTTTGTGCACTTTTTGTAACCAGCAAACTAAGTATACAAATTGGTGCAGAAAATTATGAAGATTCGAAAAATAGGTGGCTCCAAATACAAATTTTATTGAAAAGACCTTAAAATTCGTCGTAAAGTCTAGTGAAAACGCGCACTTTGTGACGTTTTGGCGCTCGATGACAAAAGTTAAAAAAAAAAAACCATTCTCACCCATTAAGAACATCTTGATTCGTTTTTGATCGTGGAGATATTTTTGTTTTAATGTTTATCATTATTATTTACCAAAAATCTAGCTTTTAATTATTTTAAAACAATTTTTTTGTCTTCTGACCGCAGAAAAAAATTGTCTTTTTTTTGCCCGTGCAACAAAACTATGAGTCATTAGGACGACCTAGCCTTTACTAAGTATGTACAAGGATGTCTTAGCGCCTGTAAACGAAAAAAAAAAAAAAACAACATGAAGAGACTAAAAAAATATTTAAATCAGTTAAAGAGGTTTCTTTCAACCAGTGTGTACAGTACAATAATGCTAATTCGAAATGCGGTTTTGTCATCTGTCACCGCCTCTCCCTTCGAGATAACGACAGCTCCATCTACCGACAATGGCATCATGTGTTGTCTAAAAAATGACTGAGAGAATGAGTTTTGTCTTTTTGAACGATGTCAACAAACTACAATTTTATTTTGTGCAATCGATATTCATTGAAAAGGTAAGGAACAATCTTTTTCATCTATTATAAATGTCTTATATCATCGTGATGTTATTTTACTTTATGCGCATGCTAGTGCGATAAGTATCGCGCAATGTATGACAAAAGAATTGAGTTGTGAAAAAAGAATTGGGTCAGATCAAAGCTGAGTCACAGTCATATCATTCTACACACACACAATAAGCCTCCTGGATGCAATAGATAGAGTAAGATTATGGCCCATGCTTGGATCTGAACATATTTTTCTATCTTTGTATAATATAAGTTACATGTGCTATGTCAGTACTAAATTTAGACCCTTTTAGATTCGATTCGATATAGATTAGCCTGTCGATGATTGATGATAGAATAACGGTGTTTATCATTACTGATGAAGGAGAGAAATATATAACTAATTTATTATTAACTCAGTTGATCAAAAAAGAAATCTCCACACATAATTCTGCAAATACACGCTAATATCCACACACATTGTTTTACCTTTTGCTTGTTCAAGTTTTTTTTAAACAGTGTATTGACTTGTTTGTTATATTTCTACTTGCCAGCCTCACAGTCCTTTGTTACCTTAAATTTAATAAGCATCATGCCTGGGGACCTCGTCAAATTGGAATGCTAGTTTGATTTGTTGAATAGTCAAGATTGCAAGGACTAAAGTTCCATTCTAACAGGTATTTGGAAGTATGTGTTCGTTGTGTGTGTGTGTGTTGTTGTTGTTGTTGTTGTTTTGTTATTGTTGTTTTGCAGAGAATCTTACCACTGAGCTATCCAAGCCCCGTCAACTAATAATATGTGTTTAACCTTTCTCACGCAAACACACACACACTCGCACGCACACAAACTTGTTCATTCTGTCAGCTCTCAAGCTACCCTATATCGCCTTAAGATGGTAACATTTTCTGTAACTTGATAAACTACGTAATTCACACTTTGTAGGAAATAATTTTAAATATTGTCTCTTGAGTATGTCATGGGGTTTTGTTTTATTTGTCTTTCTAGAATGCGCTGATATGGCAGGAGGAAAGAAGCGGCAGACATCCATTGTCGACTGTAAAAATCTGAACAAAGTTCCAAGACTCGATCAAGCTTCCCCTGAAATTGACTGGTCGAAGTGCCTGTTTTGTCAAGAAACCATTGAAAATTCTCCTCTCACAAACCCTAAAAAAGCAACCAAGTTAAATTGTATTGAAGACACTTATGTTGCCATTTCTGAGGATATCAAACTTTTTCATGACTCTGGTAGATTGCCAATAGCATTGAAATTCAATATTAACCAACCTGTGAAATGTCTTGCTAATTTTTTGAGAGACAATGATGGACTTTACCATAAGAATTGCAGACACAGGTTTCATAAATCAAAACTCAAAAGGCTTGCAAAGAAGATAAATCAATGTAATAGTGAAGCAGTTGCAAGTCCTGATACAAGAGGCACATTAAACACATCACATGTAAGCAAACACTGCTTGTTTTGTAAGGGCTGTGAAGGGGAATTGACTGGGGTCCGGACTCTTGCTCTCTCACAAAAAGTCTACGAGGAAGCTGTCCTTCTTTCAGATACAAGTATTCTTAGAGTATTTGCGGAGGGTGATCTTATTGCGGTGGAAGCAAAGTATCATAAGCCTTGCCTTATACTGTTTCACAGAAGAGCAGACGATTTTAGATTTAAAAATACTTCAGACAACAAATATAAAACACACATTGCAGAATGCACACAGGATATTGTCAATTTTATTGATCAACAACAAGCTCGCACAGACACAAATGTTGTGTTTAAGCTGAATGATCTCTACAATTTACTTTTGTCAAAATTAAATGCCATAAATTTGTCGGATGTATATGTACATAAAACTAGATTCAAAGAAAATTTACTATCGAGAGTTCCTTCTTTAATGGAATACAGGGATGGGCGGGAAGTCTTGCTTACTTTCAAAGAGGGGAATATCATTTCACAAGCAGCTATTGCCGATTTAGATTCAAATGATGATCTTGCAATACAAAAAGCAGTTGATATTATAAGAGCAGAAATAAGAAATCATACATTCATATCACCCCTCAATATAGATCATGATAGCATTGTCAATAGTGTACCACACAAATTAGTGAAAATTGTGAATGGCATTTTAAGTGGTCAGTGTTCGCTAAGTTTAGGTCATCAGAATCGACATACCATGACAATTTCACAGCTTATCATGTTTAACCACAACAACAAAAGCCCGCAAAGTTCAGGTAGCAATAGAAAACAGTTGTCCAAGGAAACCCCAATCCCCGTTTATTTAGGAGTCATGGTTTTTGCCAAAACCAGAAAGAAAGGTCTTATTGATAAACTGTCTGCTCTGGGTTTATCAATTTCCTATGCTAGGGTAAAAGATATTACAGCTGAAACTAGTAAAAGAATTTGTCAGTTCTATAAAGAGACAAGTATTGTCTGCCCTCCAAGAGCTCTCAAAAATACTTTTACAACAGCAGCAATCGATAACATAGATCACAACCCATCATCATCAACGTCATTTGAAAGTTTTCATGGGACGGGGATAAGCTTGATTCAGCACGTCGGTCAAGAAACAAACACAATCTGTCCAAATATATTTGAAAACGACATTGGAACAGAAGCAAAGGCCATCTTACCAGAAAGCTATACATCCATCCCACCGCTTTCAGAAGTAAAATGCTCAATACCATTGCCAAATGTAAACTTTGATGCGATGGCATACATTCCGAAAAGTGTCATTGTTTCAGAGTATGACTGGTTGACAGATTGTGAAATTCAAATGTTGAAAGATGAAGAGTTGAACACTTGGTCAGCTTTTAATTCAATGCAAACTTGTTCAACTGCTCATAGAAGTATTTCCTTTCTGCTTCCCCTTTTAAATCAAAGTATCCAGTCCTCAGCTACGGTCCGCCATTCTTTTGACATTGTCAAATCTGCTCTATCATTGATCAATCCATTACAGCTGATCAACCAGTTTATGCTATAGCAAAACAAATTCAGTGGTTGATGCCTTCGAAGTATGGTGAAGACAAATTTATTATGATGATGGGTGGCCTCCATATTGAAATGTGTATCTTGAAAATACTTGGAACATGGTTGGAGGGAAGCGGCTGGGTAAATACTTTAGTTGCAGCTGACGTTGCATCTCAGGGGAAAGCTGAGTCATTTCTAGCTGGAAGTCATGTCAAGCGTTGTCGCTATGTTCACCAGGTCTCACTTTGTGCCATTTATCACCTAATGCTCCAATCCTGGAAATGTTCAGCCAATGAGGAAGAATCCTTGACGTCATGGCTCTGCAGACGGCGAAAGGAATCGGTACAGTGTGACTATTGGTACCAAGCGATGTGTCTCATGACCCTTCTTCTCACTTTTGTGCAAAGCATAAGATCTGCTAATTTCCTTTTGTTCAGGGAGTCAATACGTCAGATGTGTCCTTGGTTATTTGCATTGGACAGGACAAATTATGCACGTTGGGTTCCTGTGTTCCTTCATTCTCTTGATGTCCTTGAAACTATGCACCCTGCCATTTTCAAAGAATTCATGGATGGGCATTTTGTATCTGCAAAAACAAACAGAGCATTTTCCTGCATGTCTGATGATCAGCTACATGAGCAAAATAACAAACTGATCAAGTCAGATGGTGGAGCTATAGGTATTTTTGATAAAGAACCTGCTCTACTAAACTGGATGGTTGCAGGTCCCGAAATTGTATCTCTGACAGAAAGTTGTGAGAGAAATCTTGACATCATCAAGGTAATGGAAACTAACTGCCACAGTGAGGACACTCCTGCAAATAAGAGACGCTTCACAAAAAATGTTAAAGATTTTATTGGTCAAATGGAGACATTTGGAAACCCATTTGAGGAAGAAGAGGATAGACTAATAACATTACACACTCGCCAAGTAATGTCAAAGGAATCGGCCTTGTCTGTCAGGGATGCATACACAATTGGAAAGCAAAGCTTTCAGACTTATTATAAACAAAGGTTAAACACAATTGAAGCCCCAATCCATGACCCTATTAAAAAAAATAATCTTCCTATCTTCCATGCAAGTCCCTCAAAGAAATCATCAAAACAGAAAGAGAAAATTGCATGTTTAAAGCAGGATTGTCATTTGTTCTCAAGACTGTTTATTTCTTGCCAGAACAGAGATGGAAATTTAGAAGAGTTTTTTGAACATGAAAACCACCCTTACCCACCTTCCCTGTCAGAATTCGGAAGGCTCCGTTCATGTCAAAAGTCTGACATTATTCAGTGTCTTCCTCAGTCAACAATTTTTGAGGACTGTCCTGATTCAGTTCAATTTTGTGTGTATGACGGAGCAGCTCTCATTCATATGCTCTCTCCTGGAGGAAACTGTAAAACCTTTGGAGAATATGCTTCTGGTGTATTTATTCATTATATAAACACCCAGTTGAAAAGATTTAATCGAGTGGACATTGTATTTGACGTCTACGTCAAAGATAGCATAAAATCTGCAACCAGAAACAAGAGGGGTGTCTCTTCAGAGCAGTTTGATGTGAAGGACTTAACTTCAATTCCTAGAAAACAATGGTCGTCATTTTTAAAAAATGATAACAACAAAGTACAACTGTTCTGTTTCTTATCCTCAAAAGTATCAACAATGAAAACACCAGGGAAGCTTGTTGTTTGCACTACAGGTGAGAACATTTCCACCTCTATTACAGACGTAGAACATTCATTGCAATCACTGTACCCTTGTACTCAAGAAGAGGCGGACACTAGAATGGAACTTCATTTAAAAAATGGAAGCGAGTGTCACTTCAATTCTGGGTTACACGAACAGTTGACTCAGATGTGGTTATCATTCTGATATCACAGTTTGCGGCATTGGGAATGGAAAAGTTGTTTGTCAACTACGGTACAGGAAAAATAGAAGACTGATACCTATCCACTCAATTGTTGAATCCCTGGGTCCTGAAAAATCTCTGGCTATATCCTTCTTCCATGCCTTTACGGGGTGTGACAGTGTCAGCTCATTTGCAGGGAAGGGAAAGAAAATAGCATGGTCAGTTTGGGCTGCATTTGATGATGTAACAGAATCATTTAAAGCTCTTGCTAATCAACCCTCTAAGGAAGATATAGCCAGCCATTTCAACATCATCCAGAGATTTGTCTGTTTGTTGTTTGACAGAGCAACCAACTTATCTGCTGTCAATGAATGCCGGCGTGAACTTTTTACAAAAAAGTCACGCCTTCCAGACAATATGCCACCAACTCGTGAAGCTCTCAAACAGCATTTAAATCGAGCAGTTTACCAAGCTGGTTATGTATGGAAACGCTCTCTTGCTAAAGACCCTAGTCTTCCTTCCAAATCAGATTTTGGTTGGAACGAAGATGGGATGCCAAAGTGGTCCACTTTGACTGACCTTACACATGCCTCACAAAATCTGATTAAATGTAACTGTTCATCAAAGGGATGCTCCAAAAGATGCAATTGTGTTAAGGCATCTCTTCCATGTACTCTGTTATGTGCCTGCAATGGTCAATGTTCTAGAGACAATGATTGACTTTAAACACGTTTTTCAATTGTATGTTTTCAACAAACTATGGAATTTAAAAGGGATGTAAATCTATAATAATGCTGCTGTTAAATATGTACACAGAAAAAAATGTTTTAAATGGTTCAATTCTTCATTGAATAAATATGTTTTGTACAATATATCTAAATTTAAACGTGTTATTTGCTATATGCTAGAAATACATTGTACTCTTATGTTTGAGAGTGATTGTACGTGTGTGTCGGGAGGAGAGGGGGTACTTGCCTTGGCAGTTGAATTGTCTATTATTGTTTTTTTTTAAATTAAATTAATATTGCTTGATTTTAGAGGATGTGAAGATTAAAAATGTTTTTGAAATGCATGGCATTTCAAATATATGTCAGATTCTAAACTATTTAAACAGTTTCTAGGAAGGAGATATATATTTTTTTTTAATTTCCTGAAAAATCACAATTGAATTTCGTATTTTCTTATATATTTCAATAAAATTCAAATGGAAAAATAATTTGTGAGTCCAGAGTATGCAACGGAATAACAAAATATCCACATTGTTATAAAATATTAATAGAACTGTAAATTTTTGAGGAAAAAAATATTTTTTAAAAAAAATGCATTTTGTCACCTTTCAAGGGCAATAACTCTTGGTTCCAGCTATTTTTCAACTTGGAGCCACCTATTTTCGAAATCCTCATAAAATTCTGCATTTTGTGTGAAAATTTCATGCTGGTTACACGATTTGCACAATTTTTCCATTAAGGGAACGGACTACTTGGTGGAATGGACATCTGTTCCCTATTTGATCCAATTCCCATTTGTCTTACTTTTTCTTATGTACTTTAATTGTAATTCTAGAACTTATTACTATCCCGTTTTCTTCCTTTTTTACTGGCGCTGATATAATCTAAATGTGTTGCAAGCGCCGTAAAACCCTTAAAAACAAAACAAGGCAATAGGAAAGGGAAACAATCAGATGAATTTGGTGGGAGAGAGTGAATACTAAATTTTCTTTCTTGTAAATAATTTCTCCATTATATTATAAATAAATAGTCTCACAGCACAAGCGATTATCTTGAGTCATATCCGACCTTCGGATTGTGAATATAATTTGCATATAGGAGTGACCCACAGAATAGAGTTGCCAACTCGTACATTTTCCCCGATTTTTGGGGGGACTCGATGACGGGTTTTCTGGGTGGGATTCCTGACCTCCCATACATGGGTCAACTGGGTGGGGATCCTGACCTCCCATAGTGGGCAGGGAGGTACATGCTGTGTCTTCTATCCCCCCAACCCGTTTTCCAATTGTTTCCTGTCATTGTCTTGGAATGAGATTACTTAGTTTTGTCCTGATCCTTGCCGGATTTCCTTCGCTGGGAGGGAAACAGTCGAATGTATAGTTATAGTTTTGGGAGATGATATTTTTTTCCTTGTAAATCATCTCTCTGTTATGCATTGTATTATGTTTAGTTTACATTTTATATTATATGATTGGTAAACATTTGAGTGTATTCCTCTTAGTTGGGACCTGTGCTTGTGTCGTGTCTGGATGAGACTTTTAAGTGATCTCAAACTACGTACTTTGACGGTGTGCTCTTGGAATCTACATCTATTCCCTATTTGAACCAGTTCCCCTTTGTCTTACCTTTACTTTTGTACTTTAATTGTAATTCTGTAACGTTTTACTATCCCATTTTCTTCCTTTTTACTGGCGCTGATATAACCTAAATGTGTTGCAAGCGCCGTAAAACCCTTAAAAACAAACAAAACAATACATTGGTCAAAGTTTGTCGGCGTACGGAATGGCCGGTTAATTGACACTTTTGCCGGTGAGGGAGTTGGTAGTTCACCTGCATTTGCCACCATTACCGTGAACCGTTTCACTGACCACCACTTTATACTACTATTACTCTCATTTTCTTCATCTTTTACTGGAGCTGATATGACCTTAAGGTGTTGTAAGTGGCAGGGGGGTACATACTGTGTCTTTTATCCCCTTATATATGTTTTCCAACATGCTTTCTGTCTTTGTCTTGGAATGAGATGACTTGGTTTTGTCCTAGCTGCAAATGCATAGTTATTGTTTAGGGAGATGATATTTTTTCCCTTGTAAATCATCTCTCTGTTATGTATTATTATATTTGTTATTTTTAATGTATAATGTAAGCATTTGAGTGTATTCCTCTTTGTTGGATTTTGTGCTTATGTCCGGATGAGACTTAGAGGGGATCTCAAACTAAGGACATTGGTTGTATGCTCTTGGAATCTCAAGCTCTACACCTGATCCCTATTTGTTCCCAGTTCCCCTATGTCTTTCTTTTTCTTGGGTGCCAGAACTTTTTACTATCCCATTTTCTTCCCTTTTACTGGCGCCGATATAACCTAAATCTGTTGCAAGCGCCGTAAACCCCTAACTAATATCAAAACAAATCCCGTTTTTTTCTCTAATGTAAAGTTGTTTTTTTTTTGGAGGGATATTTTTTCCTTTAGAAATCGTCCCTATGTTATGTGCTTTTATAGTTTTTAGTTTCGACTTTGTAGGCATTTGAGTGTATCCTTCATAACGCTATCTTTTACTTATAATGGATCTTCAGGGAATGTAAGAATAAGCACATCTGTGGATTGTTCGTTGAATCTGCTGTTCCCTTATTAGAATCCATCTCCGTTTTGCCTTGCTGTTTCTCGAGTGCTTTTAACTTGACATTGGGTTGGGTCTTTTGGCCGCTCATGGTGGCAGACAGGAGACTTGCCGTGTCTTCCATCCCATCAATGTCTGGTTTCTGAGTTTCCGTCTTTGTCTTGGAGGGGGATTACTTGGTTTTGTCCTGGCCCTTGGCTGAGAGGGAAACTGGAAACAGTCAAATTTATAGTGTTTGGTTTGGGAGGTGATATTTTTTTCTTTGTAAATCATCTATCTCTCTCTCTTTTTTTTTTTTTGCTGGGTGGGGTTCCTTACCTCCCATAGTGGGCAGGGAGGTACTGACTGTGTCTTATATCCCCCTATATCTGTATTCCAACTTGATTTCTGTCTTTGTCTTTGAATGAGATTACTTGGTTTTGTCCTGGCTGAGAGGAAAACAGTCAAATTGTGTAGTTAGTTTTGAGAGATGATATATTTTCCCCGTGTAAATCATCTCTCTGTTACTGTTTTGCACTGCATCATGCTTTGTTTACATATTATTTATGATCTGTAATCATTTGAGTGTATTCCTCTTAGTGGGGATCCGTGCTTATATCTGGTTGAGACATTTAGGTGATCCCAAACAAAGTACTTTGATAGTGTGCTCTTGGAATCTACATGTTCCCTATTTGAACCAGTTCCCCTTCGTCTTACCATTTCTTGGGTGCTTTAATTGTAATTCTAGAACTTTTTACTATCCCATTTTCTTCCTTTTTACTGGCGCTGATATGACCTAAATGTGTTGCAAGCGCCTTAAAACCCTTAAAGACATCCCTCTCTTTTGTTAAATTTTGTGTTCTAACTATATAATGGTTTGTAAACATTTGAATGTACAGTGGGATTCTGTGCTTATGTCCAGACGTGACATTTAGATGATCTCAAACTAAGCTCACTGATAACATGCTCTTGGAATCTACATCTTTCAATTGTAGGAAATTTAGAATTTTTTTACTGGCGTTGAAATGACCTTAATTTGATATGTGTTTCAAGCGCGTAAAACCCCGCCTCCCCATTTTGAACTGCCATAACTTTGTCAAAATTATACATTGTTTCAAGAGTACAAGTTCAATTGATCCAAAGATGACGTGACATGAAAAAGAAATGAACTCAGTAGGAGATTTGTCCCATTACTTTTGGACTCCCCCTCGTACAAACGTATATTATGTTACGATGACTTCTAATAGTACATTGGTTACAAGTTACAGTTACATAAAATGTGAGCAGGCTACTCGTCGCTCATCCGGCTGGCTAAAGGCAATGAACAGCAAACAGTTGTGTGGTGCCATCAACTGAGGGTTTTGACTCCCTATTTAAGTAGGTACAGAAAACTGATTTTTCAAACCCAACAATGCTCAATTTAGTCACTTTTGCTTAAAAGAGTTTGCAATTCTGAGCATTTTGATACCAATATCATACATATATCTCAATTTTTAAGGAAGATATGGTCATTTGAAAATTTGACAATTTCGTCGTCGCGACACCCTGCTTCAGCACCCAACTTCGGGACTTCGTATAAAAAAAAGTATCGGGCTCACAATGACAAAATTTCAACTGCTTAGAGTCTCATAGAAATTAAACAACTCCAATTTTTTTCAGAACTCTAGCTCTTTATTTAATTACATTTTAAGCGCCACGAAAACGCAAAAAAATGCATATTTCCCATAAATCGCCAAGGGAGACAAAAAATGTGTCCGTTGAGGCAGCCTCTGGTCGGCACGCCATTTTTCTCTCACTGACTGGGCTGTGCAACTCGTGTTTATTTACCAAAGTTAAATGCTGGGCGAATGCGGGCGATACTTATAATCGGTACGGCATTTCCATATTTTAAGAGAAAAATGGATGAGCTTTCCAGTAATGTAAAAATAGTCTGCTGAAATTTTGTGGAAATGAGTTTAATCTTCCTTTTTTTGAGAAATTTTAAAAAATAAAATCGCTTCCCCTAAATAAACCAACAGTTATTTGGTATCGATCGAAACGTCAAGATCTTGTGCACATTTTAAACCAATTACTGATCCGATACCACCCATGGCCCGAATTCGCCAAGCTCTTCAAGATGACCGATCGCGAAAAGTTCGTTTTTTCCATCAGCGGGCGAGCCGATTAGTGACTTGTTTCAAAACCCACTTAAATTATCTTCAAAAAAAGCAGATAAATCATTTAGACACCATTTTAAAGGGATTTGAATAAGCTTTCGATTGATATAAATTTTATCCTTGTCATTTTGATATTTAATGGAATACAACGAAGTAAAATTTATGTAAAACACATCGAAAATTGTCCGCCAGAGCGCATTAGCGGCAGTTTGCCGTACCTAATTTAAGGCATGGCGAAGCACTAAGGCATGGCGAAGCACGAAGGCATGACGAATCACTAAGGCATGGCGAAGCACATTGGATTTGATCAACGTGCACATATTTGTAGGTCTGATAGCCGAACTCGATTATGGGCTTGATTTAGCATTGTTGTATTGGACAATATTTTGCGTTGGATTTAGAGTAGTTGCACTACATCAACGAGAGTAGAACAATTCGGGTTATCAGACCTACAAATAAGTATGATGAATAGGTGTTTTAAATAAATGTCTATAAGGGAAGGAATGTGTTCTTTGTATGGACCAAAACAAAAAAAAAGAAAAAAAACATAACAAAAAGATTCAATATTTATAAAAGAAATGTAGACCAATCCCTTTAATTTATTTACTTTCCGTCTTATTTTGTTGCTTGTATCAATACACACACACACACACACACACACACACACACACACGCTGGCTGTATACTTGCGTAATAGTGAGTGTCGTCAGCGCATGGATTACTCACTCAGTCCTTGACATAGGATTCAGCTGGGGGCCATATTAAACATCTATCAATTTGTTTCAAGTTGTCTGGACAGCAGCTCATCGAGCTAAGACTAAGATCATTGAAAAGTCTGTCGTCTTTCCACAAAACACAGTTTTTAAATTTACATTTTGAATTTTTTTACTCCAGGGGCCGTTTTCATGAACGCGGACTAGAGCTTAGTCTCTGACTATCTTTGACTTTAGTCAAGGACTTGAAAAAATCGGATTTCATGTGAGCTGACTACGCAATTCCCAGACTAAAATCACGGCACTTTCAGACTGATTTTAGCCAAGTTTTAGTCATTTGCTGAGGCAGGAATTCACAAGCTTACTGAGACTAGTTACTTGGTTAAATCATAGCGTCAACAAGATAGCGGCTATTTTTAGATGAGAGAGTTTCGATTCGGAAGGAAAATACGTCGGTTACGAATGACAGAGGCAAAAAGTGCCCTGTCGCTATTGACATCGAGTTTTAATAAACTATAAGATATAAGATAAGTGCAGATTGTCGTAAGTACACCTTTTTGTGAGCAAAAACTAAAAAAAGACTGACTCCAATCGGCTCGTGAGTTGCAAATGAAGGGAGACTAGATATCGAAGGATTGGCGTCAAAGAACACCCACCCCTAGTCTGATTTGAAAGTATAGGGGAGACAAAAGTCATTCTGCTGTCTTGGTAACTTACTGAAATAATGTGATTCATCAGAATACACTTTCTCTTTTGTCCGTTTGTTTTTTATTTATTTTTTTTTTTTGTTGGTTTTTTTTTTTTTGGTTCAATTTGTTTGATTTTTTTAAAACTTTCATTGTCTTAAATATAGACCATGGACACCACTGTAGTCTAGCAGTCCAAAGTCAATATCACGTGATTTGGTTAATCATGACAGAAGTAAGTTTAAATATAAAAAGAACGAAATATTTTATTATACCGGATATGTTGCTAATTTCCTCTTTGGAAATATTTTGTGTTGATAGTATGAAGGCGGGTATCTTACATGCCATCATGTACTTGAGAGCGGGATGTTCCCAGCACAAAACAGATGAATTAGTCACCGTCCTTACAACGCCCACTTCTAGGCATAACTAGTCCGAGACGAGAAAACGTTTTTTCATGAAATCCGATTTGTTAAGTCACTTGCTTCGTTTAGTTTAAGACTAGCAAGTCATTTACTAGACTAGTAAATACAGTGGAACCTCCCGATAACGACATGCCACGGGACCGAGTTTTTATGCCGTTATCCGGAGGTGTCGTTATTTAGAGGTTTCCAAGATGGCGGACAAAGTGGGCGTGGTAAGGCCCGCGGGACCAGTTTTTATTAACATTGACAAAAACAAACAAAACATTGTAGTGTATTGGTTTTTATTAATGCATATCAGCTAAGATTCGTAAAAAAAAAAGCTGCGTTCTCATTGGTTCAAGCAGGAATCGTTTTTATAAACTTTGAGTACTCATACTCTTCAAAATGATGTCGTTATTCGGAGGTTTTATCAAAGAGTGCGTCGTTATTTGGAGTTTTTTGGTTTTTTTTACTGATCTTAAATAGAAAAAAAATCGGGACCACGGGTCAATGTCGTTATCAGGAGGTTGTCGTTATTCGGAGGTTGTCGCTATTAGGAGGTTGTCGCTATTAGGAGGTTGTCGCTATTAGGAGGTTGTCGCTATTAAGAGGTTGTCACTATTAGGAGGTGTGGTAATCGGGAAGTTCCACTGTAACTAAATCCAGTCCTCGTTCATGAAAACGGGCCCAAGTCTTGATCGACCAAGACGACCCTCAAACTGCCCGTTCAGGAAAAAAATAGGAATCAAAAACTTGAGCATTTATATAGCGCAATATCTACTTAACGTGTTCAAAGTGTTTTACGAGATGTCCCTAGCCAACAGCAACACTTAACATGCAGGCTGAGACATGAAGCCTGTTAGGCGATATAACTTTTGAGCGGAGCTCGAACTCAGGACCTTCCGATCCGAAGGCGAGTGTCATAACACAAGACCATATTATAGCAGCACACTCGTTGAAACCTCTCGTGTTTGACAAGTTGGGTTTTTTCTAACTCTGTTGATAAAGGAAATTCCAAGTTTTCTGACCCAAAATGAAAGTAACGTTCAGGATATCAGTATGAGTAACAGCAGCTATTCTTATCGTCCCACACCTTGTTGGCTTGGGATCCTATGTAAATCGCTTTGAGCACATTAAGTGGATACTACTTCTCTATATTATGGAATCGCATTCAAATCAAGTCATAAGCAGATGCAGGCAGACTGGGAGGGGAGACAGTCCAAATGACGACGACCCACCAAACACGCCCAATCAAGGGATCAACAACAACAAGAGAATTTCGTAAAAGTGATGTGTTAGATAACGCGCGCGCGCTCACACCCACACACACACACACACACACACACACACACACACACACACACACACACACATCCGTGTTCATCAGTCTGGTGGATGTCGTAAAATTGAGTGACTCCTCATAATATTTAAAAACTTCTCAGTGCTGTTTGTAACTTTCGATTGACTTGTAAAGTGCGGCTGTGGTCTTGTGGTATGACACTCGCTTTCGGATCGGAAGGTCCTGGGTTCCAGCCTCGCTCGGCGCATAGTTGAGTCCTTGGGGAAAGGCTCTTTACTCACATTCTTTCACGTGTAAAATGAGTACCTGGCCGTTAAGAGGTTGTCTCTGTCGGAAATAAAAAATTGTTATATCGTCTAACAGGCGTCATGTCTCGTTCTTTATGTTACTTATTGCTGTTGGTCAGGGACTATTTGTAAAGCGCTTTGAGCACGTTTAGTGGATATTGCGTTATATAAAATATCAATTATTTTTTTGTCAACATACCAAAAAGATGACAGCCGGATAAATTTAAGGCTAGACACCAAAACGTTTTTCAAAAACAAAACAAGTCGCTCCATTTTACGACATTCATCAGCACAACAAGTCACTCCATTTTGCGACATTCCTCAGCACACTGACTGATAAACACAAGTTTTGGATGAGTCAATGTGACTTTTCTTTTACCCTCAATGTGTAAGTGTGCTACCCCTCGATATTCCATTAATCTGGTCACTTTGTATACTATACGATCACCCCTGATTTTGTTTGTGACGCCACGGGTACCAATTTTTTAAAAAAATTCATAAAATAATAACAATAATAATAATAATAATGATGATGATGATGATAATAATAATAATGATGATGATGATGATGATGATAATAATAATAATAATAATAATAATAATAATAATGATTATGATAATAATAATGATAATAATAATAATAATAATAATAATGATGATGATGATGATATAATAATAATAATGATGATGATGATGATAATAATAATAATAATAATAATGATGATGATGATGATAATAATAATAATGATGATGATGATAATAATAATAATAATAATAATGATGATGATGATGATAATAATAATAATAATGATGATGATGATGATAATAATAATAATAATAATAATAATGATGATGATGATGATAATAATAATAATGATGATGATGATATAATAATAATAATAATAATAATAATAATAATAATAATAATAATAATAATGATTATGATAATAATAATAATAATAATAATAATAATAATAATGATAATAATGATGATAAGTTGTACATGAATGAGAATAATGGTTACAGGATCTCCAGACACGTTATTATCCATGTCCGTATTCTTAGCGGATTAAGGGTTTTTGATTAATGATTTACTCTAGTGATTCTGACAGTCAATAGAACTCCGTTATTCTCTCTCAAAGAGACTCTTTGTCAGTGGTAGAGAGAAATAAGTATTAAACTTTGACAGGTCAAATGAACTTATTGACCCTCCTATTTGTATTCATGTTTGTTGTTTTTTTTTCTGTTCAATTTCTCAATTACTTATTTTTGGTGCTTGTATAAGTGAAAGGTATTGGCGGATTAACTGTGAATAGTTTTACTACTACTTAACCTTTTTAAAGGCGTTACTTACTGAAAATCCAGAAAAATAATCAAGGTGAACAAGTATAAATCTAACCAACATGGGTGCCAGTTTTTCGAAATATTCCGGATTTCCGGTTTGTATTTTCAACTACCAGAATCTGACACTTCCGGGTTTGTTTTTACAAGATGGCCTGCTTCTGTTGAAATTGGTCACATATTTTAACAGTTTCATAATTTAATGACAACTGTTGTTTTAATTGTAATCAAAAAGTTTTAATAAACATACATACATAAGCAAGTTTGATAATCGAATTGAATTTTGGGCTTGACTTAACCATTGTTGTAATGGACAATATTTTACGTTGGTTTGAGAGTATTTCCATTACAACAATGAGCCCATAACAATTTGGGTTATCAGACCTGTACATAACTACACGTTGGGTTGAGAGTATTTCCATTACAACAATGGGCCCATAACAATTTGGGGCATCAGACCTGCATATGGATTCACTTCGGTCATAATCGATCTTTTCTCTCTGGTAATAAAAATGTACAACTCTTGGATTTCTTTCTTCGACTTAGACCAATGCCTGTTACTCAAAATTCTTTATTTCATTATCTGTTCAAAGGATTTTTCGCCCAAGAATAAGGTAGTCAAAAATAATAATATTAGTAAATAATAACCGCAGCAGCAACAACAGCAGCAGCAGCAGCAGCAGTAGTAGTAGTAGTAGTAGTAGTAGTAGTAGTAGTAGTAGTAGTAGTAGTAGTAGTAGTAGTAGTAGTAGTAGTTAGTATGTAGTAAGTAGTGTAGTAGTGTAGTAGTATAGTAGTAGTAGTAGTTAGTAGGGAGGTAGGTGAGTAGTGTAATAGTATTTGGCAGTAATAGTAGTGGTAGTAGTTGTAGTAGTAATAGTAGTAGTTGTAGTATAAGTAGTGTATAGGTAGGTGGTAGTAGTAGTAATAGTAGTGTTGGCAGTAATAGTAGTGGTAGTAGTTGTAGTAGTAGTATAGGTAGGCAGGTAGTAGTAGTGGTGGTGTTGGTGGTGGTGTTGGTGGTGGTGGTCGTGGTAGTGATGATTGTTATAGTAACAATATACTGTATCGGGTTCCGACTTCTAGTTCAAGTGATTTCCCATTACTGTCTAAATTAATTATTTCTGTGCTTTACCAGGGAACTGCCGGAGTTTCTGCTTGTTCTTGCCCAGATAATGTTTCAGTTCAAGCATCTTCATATCCTACTTTCTAATTGAAGTCTTCCATTATATCACCCTGTCACAATCAAATTAGTCGGACATGTTGCCGAGAGTGTGCTTAACCAGTTCACCACCTTACTCTGGAAAGACACGTATTTAAAATTAGGGCCAGAAAACTCGTCCTTCAAATTAATACCGATCGATTTAAATGACCATTATCTTGGGGGGAAAAACCAACTCTCAAACCTGGGACGTCGCGAGGTCTTCCTTAGTTTCTGGTTTGATTGTTTTTGCCAAGATGAGGGTCATCGATCGATATTTGAAGGACGAGTTTTCTGGCCAAATTTTTTTAAAAAAAAAACGTGTTTTTCCAAAGTACTAGTTAATAGGTAAAATAATTGACGAGGAATAAGATATAGCACAGCCGTTTTTGTAGTATAAGATGATATCAAACGAGGTTTCTATTTCCAAAATACACTTCAGATTATATCATATATTGTGGAAATATCAGTATAGATGGTATGAAGTTGACGTTACTCAGGTCTTTGTTATTGTTTTTTGCCATCCGCGTTTATGAGTAATTCTCACTAAATTGTATTAACCAGACTATAAACGTCCAAGGTTACACAGTTTTGTGTGTTGGTCCGTTATACTTCCGGATGCCAATATTGTGAGCTTCTTAGCCAAGCGCATAATATATATATATAATTCGTGGCAGTGGCAAATACATTTCAGGATTTTCAACAGATAAGGAGTGAAACACGTATCAAATAATTACCCCTCCCCCCCCCCCCTTCCCCCAAAGAGAGATACAGTTAGTAAACATACACAGGTGACCGCGGACTTTTCATGCTTTCGTTGTTTTTGATTCGATCAAATTTTGGTAAATTTCAAAATGCAGTTCGAAATATTCTTTCTGATTAGCTAGATAGATTAAAACAAAAATAGCACAAAAGCGTTCACAACTTCCCCAGAGTCGTATCTACTTGTTCCAAGGTACAACTTTAATCACATAAAATATTACATTTTAAAATCTATTTACAAACCGTAACCCTCTCCCCCACCTTTTGTTAAAGACAAAAAAAAAAAAAAAATAACAAAAAAAAAATCCACCCCCCCCCCCCACCCAAAAAAAAAAAACAAACCCAAATAAAAACAAAACAATAAAAAAACCCCCAAAACAATCAAACCCAATAACAATATTAAGCAGATCACTGAGAGTCTAATATTTTTTTTTTCATTTTTGTGATGAATGGTATTTATTATCAAATAAATACGACTTGTGTTGAACTGTTTTCATCATGGTGTTGTGAAATCACCACCATCACAACAAGTCGCTTTTAATATTTAAGCATAGACGTCTATTTGTGAATTAAAGAACACTTCCATCGTCTCCTAATGCGCTTATCAATATTGTAAAAAAGAAAAAAACATTGTTAAGAGCATTAAGAAATAAAACGAATGCACGGAAAGACTCTCTATAGATAGAATGCGCTTGGCCAAGGAGTTCACAACATTGCCATCCGGAAGTATAACGGACCAACACACAAACTATGTGTAACCATGGACTTTTATAGTCTGGTTAATACAGTTTAGTGAGAACAACTCACAAACGCGGATGGCAAAAACCATAACAAAAGCCTGAGTGACGTCATCTGCATACTATCTATAAACATTCTTATGATATCTTTAATTCACCACTCATAGTTTGTATGGAATCAAATGCGTACCCATTTCACACAGAACGAGTTGGAGATGAAGTCCCAGGTTTGAGAGTTTTTGACAAGATGAATCAATCGATAATTGAAGGATTAGTTTCCTGGCCAACATTTTAATGCTATTTTTAAAAAAAAATAGAACATGGCAATATCTGGTATAACATCCCATGAATGTACTCCAAGCGCTTTACATGGGGTTTTAAGCCAGCAGACGATCAAGACTTGATATACAACGTGTAATGCTGACTGAAACTGTTTTTTAAAAAAGGCAACGTTATTATC
>NC_088362.1:107875221-107880221 GCF_034508935.2 Berghia stephanieae | reverse complement strand
ATGAAATCTTTACCTTCAATATACCAAGAAACCAAATTAATGAAGCAATGATAAAACCAAGCCACTCTTATTTTGTGTTTGAGTTTCTTCTGTGAACGAAATGAAGAGCAGAAAGCAAACACTAGATACAGCGTTTTATAGACAACTTTTAAGTTTCACAATCGAAAACCACAAGTCATCTTTGTGTCAGTATATTTATGATACAAATGCTGGGAAGATGCGGGAGTCCTTGCTGTCACGTTATTGTAGAACGAGCTTAAGTCTCAATGGGAAATTAGCTTTAGGCGACCATGAGTTGTTATTTTTTTTAACCTGTTGCTATGCTACCTTGTGATGACAACGCCTCTCAGCCGTCATATGAATACTACTCACCATGGTTATATAAACCCATGGCAGGCCGTAAAACGTCACTTGCTATCCTTCACATAATGCAGGCTTGATTGTGTGAAGTACGTTCATACGATAGAGTCACGCTCTCCCCGGCCAGTACAGGTAGCGGGTTCAAACCCCCATCACCGCCGCGAAGTTTTTATTCTCTATTGTCTTCTGGCACTTTCCTACTTACTTCATCTCTTGTTGTTATCAACATAAGTGCCTGCTCCACTCACTTTTCTGAATTATCATTTGAAGTAAGAGTTGAATCGATCCCAGCCTACTTAAGGTTGTAGAGAAAGCCAGTTGTGGGCGTTACCTGTCAATGAACAAAATCCATAAAAACGCCTACACCAGAACTTGAACTTGCTCGTATCATTTATTTATTATTTTTATAAGCTGTTTATTCTGCGATAGCAAAAAGTGATATCCAAAAATAAATAAATGAATAAATAAATAAATAAATAAACGAATAAAGACGCTTCCTAAAATAATAGAACAAAACACCATCCAAACACCAAACACCATGCAAGGGACGTTCCAAAGACAAAACACATCGTGTTTCGTATATATTTCCTTGGTTTTTTTCCTTTTATTTTTTGTTGGTGTTTCAGTTGTTTTTTTGTTGTTTTTTTCGGTTTTTTTTTGTGTTTTGGTGTGTTTTTTGGGGGGGCGGGAGTGAAGCTGTTACATTATTATTTTTTTTTACATTCCTTTTTACAGTCCACAGCTTCTTACAGTTAGTATTCTCTTCTGCAGGTCTGATAGCCGAACACAATTATGGGCTTGATCTAACATTATTGTAATGGACAAAATATATTTTGTGTTGGTTTAAGGGTATTTCCATTACAATATGAAGACAAGTTAAAATAAATGCCTTCATTGATTGGTCGAAATGTTGTGATCCTGAGCTGTAAGTAAGTCCCATGAAGTCGGAGTGTATTCCTGTTTCAATCGATTTAAACGGATACTATCAATTGCTTGCTACCCTTTGGATAGGACTCTAGTATATCGCAATGCCAGGTATATTATCATTCTCAGCTACCCACTCACTGCTGGGTGAACAGGGTAGTCAGAAAATAATTCTACTGGACCCGGGATCCATTCTACCTCTTTGTTTGTGAAACTAGTGATTAAATAAAAATTTCCTTTTATTCATCACCAATGGGAAATTTGTGTTTAAGGCTGGAATAACCCAGGCGTCAGTGAGTTAGGGCGAGTCGATTTGCAACACGGCGTGTAGTCGAACTCGGTACCCGACTGGTACGAGCGAAGCCTTCGTTAACTTATAGATAGTTCGAAGATGACGTCACTCAGGTCTTTGTTATTGTTTTTTGCCATCCGCGTTTATGAGTAATGCTCACTGAACTGTATTAACCCGACTATAAACGTTCATGGATACACACAGTTTTGTGTGTTGGTCCGTTATACTTCCGGATGGCAATGTTATGAGCTTCTTAGCCAAGCGCATACTATCTATAGCCTGACACTGACCAAAAAGTGACGTCAAAATGCTAGTCTCTGGCCAAAAAAGAAAACAAATGGTGAGTTGTATTCAATAGTTCAACCAATGAAATAACTTGTTTCCATGAGCTCTACGAACGACAACTCACTAGGCGGTGCAAAAACCAAATAATGACGTCAAAAGACCAGTCATTTTGGGTCTCAGTGTCAGGCTATAGATAGTACGCGCTTGGCTAAGAAGCTCATAACATTGCCATCCGGAAGAATAACGGACGAACACACACAACTACTCGTATTTGTAACCATGAACTTTTATAGTCTGGTTAATAGAGTTTAGTGAGAAGTACTCATAAACGCGGATGGCAAAATACAATAACAAAGGCTTGAGTGACGTCATCTTTGTTCTATCTATAACTTAACGATGGCGACTGTACGAGACAAATAATATGGATAGTATGCGCTTGGCTAAGAAGCTCACAACATTACCATCCGGAAGTATAACGGATAAACACACAAAACAATGTGTAACCACGAACTTTTATCGTCTGGTTAATACAGTTTGATGAGAATTACTCATAAACGTGGATGGCAAAAAAACAAAAAAAACCAGTAACAAAGACTTGAATGACGTCAACTTCGCTCTATCTATACCGCTGAATCTCAATGCCCAAGTGCTTCCCGCCCAAAGCTAACGGGGACCACCTCTTTTGGACACGCTGTGATTCATCTTGACCAATCGTTTTTTTTAAATGAGCTTTTATATAGCGCTATATCCACTAAATGTGCTCAAAGCGCTTTACAAGGGGTCCCTGGTCAACAGCAACATTTAACATGTAGGACGGGACATGCCGCCTGTTAAGCGATATTACAATTTTTCCGACAAAGACAACGCTGTTAACGGCCAGGTACTCATTTTACACCTGAGTACGGTGAGAGAATGTGAGTAAAGAGTCTTTTCCAAGGACTCAACTATGCGCTGAGTGAGGCTCGAACCCAGGACCTTCCGATCAAAAGCGAGTGTCATACCACTAGACCACATAGCCACACACGAGATTAGAATTTTCTCTTTCTCGCCAAAGGTTTCAAGAAGGTGTTTTGCCATTGAATGATAGTGTGGAATCTGTCGATTCACTGTTGTTGTTGTTGATTGTAAACATTTATTGCTGACACGCTCATTACAACAAACACACACACACACACAGAACACACACACACACACACACACACACACCTGTTATTTAATAAATCAATACCTACTCGTACACATACGTCGTGATTGTGATATGATTATATTGCGATGGAGATTACGTGTCACAATTATCACTCACTTTATCTTCCATAATAATATCATATTACCCGTGGATTGGAAGTGTGACGAGCATAGAAGAGTTAAAATATCCACACATCTAAATTGAAATAATATCGTCAGTTTGAATGGGAGAGATCTATATTCATCTTTTCGTCCAACCTGGTCATCAATCACGTGATTTGTTGCTGTACAACGATTGGATATTTCTCAATATATTTAAACACGTTGCTTTGTTTATGAAACTTGTAAACATACGCATGGGTCATGCTCAGCAAAATGACCAAATGTAAAGTTGGATATTTCTCAAACTGAGCACACTTTCCAATGTAACCAATGACCTCGAAAATATGGAAATGTAATATTATTATAGATCAGGCCCATTGTCATGAAGGTTTTTAGGTTTCTGCAAGAATGGTAAAAATTACTGTTCGATTGACTTTGGCCAGAAAACTTAGACTTATCGCGTCATCGCGTCAGTCCGGTATTAGGTAGGAATGTTTCTTTGATATTAATTTTAGAGGTTTTACGGCACTTACAACACTCACTATTAGGTCATTTCAGCGTCAGTAAAAAGGAAGAGGAAAAGTTGTAGATTTAAATTTAAAAGCACCACCCCCCGCCCTCCCCCCCAAAAAACCCCAGAAACCAAACCCCCCCCCACCCCCCCCAAAATAAAACCCCTCAAAAAACCCAACCACCCCCCCCCCCCCCCCCCCCCCAAAATCCCCACAACAACAACAACAAAAATAACAAAAACAAAAAGAAGAACAAACAAAAATGATAAAATAAAAACCAATAAAAACCCAGAACAAAACAACAACAACAAAAAAAGCAAACAAACCAAAAAAAAAAAAAAAACCATCAAAACATTAACAATTTTTAAAAAATACAACATAACAACAACAAACAAACAAAGTAAAGGCGACTGGCTTAGATAGTGAACAGCGGATACCACAATCAATCCACCGGTGTGCCTATTTTGATATTTCCTGACAGTCCCTTCCAGGCACAAAGCACAGGATCCAGCAATAAAGGATACACCCAAATGTTACAAATTTACAAAGTGTTACATAATTGTAAAAATAAGTAACAGAGAGATGATTTATTGGGAAAATGTCTCTCACAAAAAAAATATTTGTATTAAAATATATTTGACTGTAACCCTCCCACCTAAGGATCACCACCAGGACCAGGAAAAGACCCCGACAGTCTCCATTCAAAACGATTACAGAGAGAGCAACATTGAAAAGGAAAACAGATACACTATTATAGGGGATAGAAGTAGAAGACACAGCGAGTGACCCCTATGTCCACAAAGGAGGTCAGAAAACCCAACCCAGTTATGTAGGAATAAACTAAGATTAACTCACTCAATCCTAGAGATTTTTGCTACTTTTCAAAATTGGAAAAAAATGTATTAAAAATGAGCATGTACATAGATAGTTTTATTCAACTACCATTAACATGTAAAAACTAAAAACATTAGCTTTAATACCACGCCTATAATTTGTCTTCTAAAAATGTAATAAATAAGCATGGGGTAAAAGTAACCCGGGTAAACTACGGATATAGTCGGTGTTACGACTGAATGAGTTAAAATAAAAAATATATTAAGTTTTAAATCAAAATGATCAAATTGAAGAAATCTAGGTGTTTTGAAGTTTAAAATTATATTAACCTCCTCAATGAAGGCATTTATTTGACTCTCAAATTTTATCAACTCAGTCGAAATGGACATATTTGCAGGTCTGATAAATGAACGCAATACGCTTCAACAGTCGTGACGTCACTTCCCTCGTAATGACGCGTGGTAACTTAGTAACTGGCTCTAAACTATCGGAACAATGGCGGACGC
>NC_088362.1:107857721-107870221 GCF_034508935.2 Berghia stephanieae | reverse complement strand
CTGTAAGAGAGGTGGCAGCCTACTCACAAGACACAAATCAATATGGAATATCATCCCTTGCTCTAAAACTAGGACATAGTTTGGCGCACTGCTGTATTCTGTTGAAAGCTAAAGCTATTGAGACTGGAGATACAGTTATGAAAGAGAGAACAGGTGCATATTATCAGCTTCACACAAGTATGCGGAATCAGGAAATAACTTGCAATGCCGCAAGAAACCTACATGAAAAAAAAGAACAATACCACAAAGACTATTCCACTCACAGATGATGTGTCAAAGCTGTCGAAGTACCTCACTAGTGAAACTGAAAAGTTGACCATGGAAATGTTGGCGCCAAAAGGCATTGTCAAGAAAAATGGGAAAGACTCGGTGTGATTACGCTAGTACGAATAATATTATTCAACAGAAGAAGGCAAAGGGAGGCTTCAAAGATGAAATTGTCTGACTACACCCAGGGAATAAATATCGACAAGCACAATGAGGACGTTCTTAAAGAGCTTAGCCCTTTTGAAAAAGAACTTTGTAGTGTAGAGTCTTATCACGGATCGAGATAATTGTTGAATGACTGTGACTTTCTATCTTTTGGTTTTAATGCAGTTTATGCCGAATTTGGCAGTGTTCTAGGTTAAAGCATGGTTGAATAAAATGTTGAATAAAATGTTGGTTAATTTCCTTTATGATTATCGTTGCTATGAAACGTAAGCTATTTCTAATCTCTGCTATTGCTATGTTAATCTTAAAACAACAAACAAAATAAACAAAGACAATCAAACAACAACAAACAAACAAACAATCAAAAACAAAACAAAAAAAACAATGGCGTCATATAGCGGAAACATTTATTCCTCAAACGTACCACTATGATAATGTATGTAAAATAATGCAACCCATAAGGAAAATAATTGTGAATTCATTTCAGAATGAAGTTTAAAGATAGCTATCTTTTCAGTCCAAAGGCTATGAGACTTGTATTATTGTCAATACTACAAGCCTCATACTTAATGACTTAGTCACGAAATAACGATGTACCATCATTTTGTCCTGACATTAATAGGCAAATCATATTGTTTAGGTTCGATTCCAGAATGGAACCAATGAGAACATAAAAATACAATATTCCAATGCACATAGATTAAGAATCTAGATGCCCGGAGTACATTTCTACAAAGTCTGTTTAATGTTTGTTTTTCATGTTTTTGTGTAACATGCTTGAGGTTCAAAGGTCATGCGATGTCCACTTAGTGATACGTCCCAATAATGTATGAGTAAAATAATGTTGACATGAAAATTGAAGCAGAGGGCTGAAATTTGGCATACACCAATCTTTTCATGTCTAGGTGATACATTTAAAAAATCAGCCTGTTTGTATTATTGGTTTTTGAGCTATGATACGTCCATACAATGTAGGATTTGGTGAGAGTCCTCTTAATGTGTCCGAGACACGTATGTGTGTGTGTGTATGTGTGTGTGTGTTTGTGTGTATGTGTGTGTATGTGTTTGTGTCTGTGTGTGTATGTGTGTGTATGTGTGTGTGTTTGTGTGTGTGTATGTGTGTGTGTATGTGTGTGTGTTTGTGTGATTGTGTGTGTATGTGTGTGTGTATGTGATTGTGTGTTTGTGTGATTGTGTGTGTATGTGTGTGTGTATGTGATTGTGTGTTTGTGTGATTGTGTGTGTATGTGTGTGTGTATGCGTGTGTGTGTTTGTGTGATTGTGCACGCACGCGTACAATCATTGCATTTTTCCCATTGTTGATATATAATTTGGTGACTGGCATCAAGAGCCAATCGACCATTTAATTTGTGATATTTTAAAAGATAACTGAAAACTCCCACCTGACATTTAACTTCTTGCGACGTGCCGATATCTGCAAGTCTGATCGCCAAACGCAACTACGGGCTTGGTTTAACATCGTTAAAAAAAGATTGAGATTTTATTTAGCGCAATATCCTCTAAACGTGCTCAAAGCGCTTTACAAGGGGTCCCTGGTCAACAGCAACATTTAACATGTAGGACAAGACATGACGCCTGTTAGGCGATATTACAATTTTTCGGACAAAGACAACGCTGTTAACGGTCAGGTACTCATTTTATACCTGAGTACGGTGAGAGAATGTGAGTAAAGAGCCTTCTCCAAGGACAACTATGCGCCGAGCGAGGCTCGAACCCAGGACCTTCCGATCCGAAAGCTAGTGTCATACCACTAGACCACTTAACCGCAAAATTGTTGTAATGGGCAATATTTTGCATTGGCTTATTAAGAGTATTTCAATTACAACAATGGGCGTATAACAGTTTGGGCTATCAGATGTGTAAATATGAACACACGGACATTTTGTGTTCATTCTCTCGCTCTGTATACCACACACGTGTTACATAGATTAATAAGATAAAAGACAGAGGGCGTAGAACACTTCTTTTCGTTTGTTAACCAATTATATTCCGTACTCTGGAAAGTATTAAAAATTTGTTCATAAAACTCGTCCTTCCAATATCGATCAATCCGTTTAAATGATCCTGATTTTGACAAAACTTTCAAACCTGGGACCTGATTGAAGACAATTGTAACTAACTTGCATAGCATATCATTTAGCTTCATACGTTTTTTTTATGGAATATGTCGAGAACTAATCACCTATAAAGCTGCTTAAAACTAATAACAAAGAGCTGAATGACGTCATCTTCATGTTATCACGATTAGGAAAGGAGGTATAATTTTTCCTATTTATAATTGTACTACGAATATCCACTTCGAAAACAAGTTGATCTACTCGTCATATTATATTCTAGTTGCCTGCGGCAGGTCTGTTGAATATCAAAGAATTGCTTTTTGTCAAATTAATATTTAACTGCCAGTCTTTGTTGAAGCTTTCAGAAATCATTCTCGACAAATTTCTATTTCTATAAAACCTTTCTTCGACTTTTTATTCTTCGCAAAGCGTTTTGTCACCTTATTGATTATCTACGATTCATTTTATCACACGTAAAGACATTACAAGAGTTTGGAATCTCATTTTCACACACGCAAGCCATTACCCAGTTAACTGGCACACTCTGGGGAAAAAAACAAACACGTATTTAAAAATTTGGCCAGTAAACTCTTCCTTCAACTATCGATCGATTTAAATAACCTTAACCCTCTCCTTACCGATCGTTCTCAGTATTTTCCCAAGCTGGCTGGCTTACACAGCAGAAAAATTGATTTTTAAAAATCAAACAAGCTCTCTACAAAACAACGTAATGTTCTTATTAATTAAACAAAGACCATTCTTCAAAGTTTGTGATGTACAAAATAAATCTGAATAAGAAAAACGTATAATATTGTGTCGTAACAAATGTGACGATCTTTCTGTAGGTGGTAATAAGAGGGTTAAGGGGTGTGTGTGTGTGGGGGGGGGGGGGGGGGGGGGGGGGGGGGGGGCGACATTAAAAATGATGAATTTTTGACCCAGTTTGCTAAAATTAGATTTTGGTGGGATGTTGTCATGTGACCATAATTTGTCTGCATAAAAAATTGCATGAGACCTTCATCTTCAGTTTTTTTTTCGACTCAAAATAACGTCAAAAGCCAAACGCAATTAGGCGTGTCATTCCAGAGCACGGCAGTTTACTGGTTAAATCAAGTTTGTTGTTGTTGTTGTAAGAAGCCTTTCATAAAGTAATCGGAAAAACAAAAGATTAGACCGGGGGCTGATTATGTTGAGAGAATAATCACGAAACAAAATCCTAGAAATACTCAAGGAGTGTGTTAAGACAATAAAAACTATACAAAATCTTAGAAATTCTCAAGGAGTGTGTTAAGACAATAAAAACTATACAAAATCTTAGAAATACTCAAGGAGTGTGTTAAGACAATAAAAACTATACAAAATCTTAGAAATTCTCAAGGAGTGTGTTAAGACAATAAAAACTATACAAAATCTTAGAAATTCTCAAGCATTGTTTTAAGACAATAACAAGTATACCAAATCTTAGAATTACTCCTCGATTTTGCTAAGACCATAATCATTAAACAAAATCTTAGAAATTCTCAAGGATTGTGTTAAGATAATAAAGACGATACACAAGAAATTCTCATGAAAATAATATAAGGACTTGAAATGACTCACAAAGTTAATTATTTATTGTTCAAAAGTAACCAAGAAACTGTTTACGTGGCCCAAAATAAAACACCTTCAAAATAACCAAAAACGATAATCAAAGGAAAATCTTCTGACATGCGCATGCGCAGAAAAAGACCATGAACTGTGGAAGGAATTGACACCGATGATTATAGAAGCAGCCGAGACGTCCCGATCGTATGATTAGGAAGTGAAAGGCTTCTAAGTCAAGTAAGTCAAGTATACATGACGTCATTGGCTTAGCGGTACGGTGTCTCATCTTGTCACAAATGTCAAGCGATGTTAAGGTCAGACAGTGGTCGGATGAGAGACAATGATTGGAAAAATTCTGATGCTGGCGTTGTGTCCTTGGATAAGCCACTGTACACAAATTACCACGTAAGAGTACTTATTTACTTACTGCCCATTATACCCGTTGTCACCAAATTTTATGCGTAGTTTAATAATTTTCCCATCGATTGTGCACGCCCCCTAGTTTCCCAGCTAACGCCCCATTCTGTTTATTTTCCAAGATCTTTTTACACAAAGGATGTGCTTATTTTTTCTCTGCCACCTATCTGGGTTTTTTTTTTTTTTTGGGGGGGGGGGGGAGGGGGGGCGTGGCTCAGCGGTACAGTCTTTGCTTCGTACCCAAAAGGTACAGAGTTCGACTATCCGCCTCGTTGTGTGGCATTGTGCAAGTCACCTCGTCCTAGCTCACTTTGCGGCGCTGCACTGCGGCTGACGCCTTGGTTATTCCAGTCTTCCCTTGGAATAGACCCTAAAGATCAATATCCCATTGGGGATGAATAAAGGGAATTTTATTTTTAATTTCTGGATTTATTATTATTTTTTAAAAGTAATATATTTACGTTCTTATGCTTTTTTGTTTTGACTGAAGAAGGGTTTTGAACCCGAAACGCTCGTATATCTTATTATGATCTTTATTTTTTGAAGCTGTCATAGTCATGTTTGTTTATTCATTTTTACAGTGCACAATTTCTAGTAGTTTGGTACTGTATCACTTTTAATTAAATTAAATAGAGCTTTTATATAGAGCAATATCATTAAACGTGCTCAAAGCGCTTTACAAATGGTCCCTGACCAACAGCAACACGTAAAATAAAGAACGAGACATGACGCCTGTTAGTCGATAATATAATTTTTTTCCGATAGAGACAACGCTGTTGACGACCAAGTACTCATTTTACACCTTAGTACAGGTGAGAGAATGTGAGTAAAGAGTCTTTTCCAAGGACTCATCTATTCGCCGAGCGAGGCTCGAACCCAGGACCTTCCGATTCCGATCCGAAAGCGAGTGTCATACCACAAGACCATATTAAAGCCGCGATGAGATGATGGCACACTTTTAGCGACGACGGTGAAAACGACAGTAAATAATGGTGGATGTGAAGGAGAAATGTAGAAAATGTGATTCCTGACAGCTGGAGACAAGATACGATACGTGTTTATGACAAGTGGAATTATGCATTATGCACGTGTTGAAACATTTGTAAACACGTTAATTCAGTAGCTGTCACTTGCCGTGGCCATAAAACATAAACGGCCTTTAAAAGTACATGAAAACTCTTACCCACTAACCATAATGATTGTCTGTGACTTTTAAGTGGCCCTGACGCTCTACGGTACGGTGTCTCGTTTTGTTTTTGTTTTAAAAAAAAGGATTAAACCATCCTCCGACCCCCTTCTTGCCCCCCCCCCCCTTCTCTCTCTCTCTCTCTCTCTCTCTCTCTCTCTCTCTCTCTCTCTCTCTCTCTCTATCAAAACCCTCAAAAAGACAGGTGTTTCTTTTTTTATGAAACCCGACGAAACCCGACAAAACCCGATGAAACCTGACACAGTTATGAGAAGTGGGCAGCTTTTTTTCACTGATATCCTCTTCCTATAATCCCAGGTTTACTCCCGACTGGTGTCCACTTCCCCGAACCCCTGGTTCTCTCTCTCTCTCTCTCTCTCTCTCTCTCTCTCTCTCTCTCTCTCTCTCTCTCTCCCCCCCCCCCCCCCCTGCTGTTTACTTTCCACAACTTTGGAGGCTTTCTGTAGGTTTCGTC
Source organism: Berghia stephanieae (assembly GCF_034508935.2). Classification (NCBI taxonomy): domain Eukaryota; kingdom Metazoa; phylum Mollusca; class Gastropoda; order Nudibranchia; family Aeolidiidae; genus Berghia; species Berghia stephanieae. The sequence goes on along the minus strand of NC_088362.1, from coordinate 107,864,049 downwards.
AATTTAGGATTTTATTCATTGTCCCCAATGAAATAACAAAAACTTAACCCGATCTCATATTATTTTTAGGGGGTCCCGATAGCTCAGTTGGTAGAGCACTCGGTTCACATTCAAAGGGACAAAGATCAATCCAGTGTGCAGTCGAGATTGACCCCCTGTCTACTCAGTAGTGAATGGGTAGCTGGGTCTATTAGACCTGGTGGAAAGTATTTTCCGATAGACCACTGACCTATCTACAGGATAGCAAGCAATTGCTATTATCCGTTTCACGCTATAGAAACGGGGATAAACTCCGACTCCATGGATTTAATTTGTCTGATGGACTGTTTTTATTTTTAACATCAGGAACGAGAGGCATCGAATGTTTGTCGTCACTTTTCCAGTTTAAGTTTATCTTCATCTTATACATACAACAATAAACATAGGCATAGGGATATTGACCTTAAAAAAAAAAAAGAAAAAAAAGAAAGGTAACTAAATAAATTTAAAGAATATAAATAGATAGATAAATAAATAAATAAATAAATAAATAAATAAATAAATAAATAAATAAATAATCTGATGGACTATTGTTTTTCATATTAAAAACAACAAAACAAACTATAATTTCAATTTTTAGCAACTAAATTGACGCGATAATACTGGTTTGAGACTATAAGCCGTATATATGATAATAAGACAACAAGCTGTGACTGGCCATAGCCTCAATCTACCAAAATTCTGCTGTACCCTACTTTGAAAAAAACACATTGAAAAAAATATTTGGCCAGAAAACTAGTCCGTCAAATTTTGAATATCGATCGATTTAAATGACCCCTCATCTTGTCAAAAACTCTCAAGCCCGGGACTCCGAGGAAGTCCCGTAGTTTAAGAGCTTTAATCTATCATTATTATTTTTCTTTTTTTAAAATTATTTTTTTTTTTTTAAATGAGCTTTTATATAGTGCAATATCCACTTAGCGTGCTCAAAGTCCTTTACAAGGGGTCACTCTGGACAACAGCAACACTTAACATTTAGGAAGGGACATGACTCCTCTTAGGCGATATTGCAATTTTTCGGACAGCGACAAAGCTGTTATCGGCCAGATACTCATTTTACACCTGAATACGATGAGAGAATGTGAGTAAAGAGCCTTTTCCAAGGACTCAACTATGCGCCGAGCGAGGCTCGAACCCAGGACCTTCCGATCCGAAAGCGGGTGTCATACTACTAGACCACATAGCCGCACAAATCATTATTTTTGAAGAACTATCTATCCAGTTTTCTGGCCATTATTGTGAAAAATGAGTTTTATCAGAGTAGATATTATGGCGGAATTGTATTGATATAATACAAATGAATATGAAGGAATCTGCCTGTCTCTCCCTCCCACCCCCAGTCTTCAATCATCAAGACGGACATGCAACTCAAAGAGATTTGAACTGATGGCCGCTAATCGTATTATCCTGGATTACAAAGTTAATTCCTAATCAAAGGTGGCGGTTAATAACATTGGACAGGAGATTATTTAGATTATGTGTAGGCTATAGTGATGGCAGGGGAACGTGAGAGAAAGAGGGGAAAGGTTGGGGAGGGGTGGAGTGGTTGGGGGGAGGGGGGGGGGGGGTTAGAGAGGATGTGTAAGAGTCGGAAAAAAATTAGTCCTTCATTTATATTGCCGTTAGGATTCATGGAGCCGGAGTTTATCCCGGTTTCTATAATTTGAAAATTACAATAGCAATTGCTTGCTACCCTTTGGATAGGACGCTAGACTATTGTAGAGTACTTTCCGCCAGATCTACCAGGTGCAGTTATCCAATCACTGCTGGGTGGACAGGACAGGGTCAGAAAAAAATCTCGAAATCACCCTGGATCGATCTCAGTCCCTATGCGTGTAAAGTGAGTGCTCTACCAACTGAGCTAAAGGGACGGGCCTCCCATAGTAAGAAGCTAGAAAGAGAGAAATAGAGAAAAAGCGGTTTGGGCTTGAGGCATGAGAGAAGTAACAAGTGAGATTCTATAACATAGGAAAATACTCTCTAAACTAGTGCTTTGACCAAATCGTCCCAAGCCAACAGCAACACTTGACATGCATGATGAGGCATGACGACTAGACTACGACACGATTACAATATGTGACCCACCCTCTCAAAACGGTATTATGTCGGAATGAACCATACGCTTAAAAGCCGAATTAAATGTTAAACTGGTCAAAAATATAAATTGTTGGCATTAGCAATCTAAAATATGGTATCCATTCTCATCAATAAAACATACAAACTCAACACAAGTCTGATTTTTCTGGCTATAAATTCAATTTTCAACATCTTAACCGTTCCGACTTAAAACCGTTTTGAGGCGAAGGGTCACGTATAATTATTTTTTTTTCGACTCAACCAACTCATTTTCCACCTGGGTATAGTGTGAGTTTTGGGTGGTTGTGTGGTCTAGTGGTATGACACTCGCATTTGGACCGGAAGGTACAGAGTTCGAGTCCCTCCCTGAGTGACGCATAGTTGAGTCATTGGAAAAGGCTTTTGACTCATATTATTCTCTCACCGTCCTCAGGCGTAAAATTAGTTCTTGGTCGTGAACTGCGTTTTCTCTGTAAGAAAAAAAATGTGATATCGCCTAACAGGCGTCATGCCTCGTCTTACACGTTTCGTGATGCTGTTGGTCGGCGAGGGATCATTCGTAAAGCGGAAGAGCACGTTCAGTGGAAATAGTAGTATCGAATGGCTACACCTCTATTTTGAATCTTTCAATCCATTCTTCAAATTCTTTTCCTGCCTTATAGGCTGTCTCGTAGCCTCCTGATAGGCTTGTCACTGGGCAGTGGATGACGATGTGGTCCATTGTCTCAGGGCCTCCTTGGCAATGACGGCATGCATCTGATTCTCTCAGATTCCATCTATGCATGTTAATTGCGCTATATAAGTACTCCAAAATGCTCGAGTATATACGAGGATTCAACAATTTTGTGTTATTCACTGCGAGATTCGAGCTCTCGGGCTTCAGGTCACCAGCGGAGTGCCAAGCCAACTGAGCATGGAATCTCAAAAGAAAAGAATTCAGAAAGATAAAAAGATAACAAAGAAAGGGAAAGATAATGACAATTAGAGAGAGAGAGATGGAGAGAGAGAGAGAGAGAGAGAGAGAGAGAGAGAGAGAGAGAGAGAGAGTCAAAGGTTCGTCTCTCACAGTATGGGACTGTGCATGTTAACAAAGTGACCAAAAACCATTTCCTGATAGCTTGCTGTGATCTCAGCACAGGCTTTTCTGGAAAAAAAAAATAGTGCATGGAAGATGAGGAAGAGGTGAAAGAAAACACATACATACACATTCACACACACACATATACACACATACACACACACACACACACACACACGGGCGCGCGCGCGCAAACACAAGCAGACGCACACAGACAAACACTAATGCAAGTGGCGCGAGATAAAAATGAGGAGAGATAAAAAGTGAGAAAAAAAAGAAGGAAAAGAAGTGGAGAGATAGTGAGAGTGAGAGTCAGATAGATAGACAGATATATAATAAATATAGATAGATAGATAGATAAATGGATGGATGGTTAGGTAATTAGATAGAAAGATGGATAGAGAGAGGGGGATAGATAAATAGAAAGACAGTTAGAGGGGGTTAGAGAGGGAGGGAGAGAGAGAGAGAGAGAGAGAGAGGGAGAGAGAGAGAAAAGAGAGAGAGAAAGAGAGAGAGAGAAAGAGAGAGAGAGGGGGAGAGAGAGAAAGAGGGAGAGCAGAGAGAGAGAGAAAGAGGGAGAGAGAGAGAGAAAGAGAGAGAGAGAGAGAGAGGGAGAGAGAGAAAGAGGGAGAGTAGAGAGAGAGAAAGAGAGAGAGAGAGAACGACAGAAGGGGAGGGAAAGGAAGTGGAGATAGAGAGAGTAAGAGTGAGATAGTTAGATAGATAGATAGATAGATAGATAGAAGGATGGATAGGCAGGTAGATAGACAGATATGTATAGATAGATAGAGTGGGTGATAGATAAATAGATAGACAGAGAGAATGATGGGGCAGAGAGAAGGTTGAAAATGGGGGGGGGGGGGGGGGGGGGGCAGGGATATATATATATATATATATATATATATATATATTATATATATTATATATATAATAGATAGATAGATAGATAGATAGATAGATAGTTCGATAGATAGATAGAGAGAGAGGGAGGGGGGGGGTGGGAGATGAGGGGGGGGGGTGAGGAAGAGATGGTTAGAGATAGGAACCAATAGTAACAGAAGGAGACAACCACCGATTGAGAGACGGAGATAAGCAGAGATCGAAGAATGAAACTGGAATCCGAAAGAAATGGAATTCCAGAGCTGGCATATAGAGCCAGGGATCAATGCCGGTAAATGGCTGGAGTGACACGTAGGTCAATTATCTCTCGACGTCACTTCCATTCCCATCCTCATGTCCTATCTCCCATCAATTTCAACATTCAATCACTCTCAAAGGCTAAAACCGTCTCAACCTTTGGTCATCTTTGATCAGGTCTGTTTGGCACGGTACTTACAGTAAAAACAAAAACAAACTTGATCATTTATATAGAGCAATATCCATTGAAAGTGTTCCAGGCACTTTACAAGGAGTCCCAAGCCAACAGCAACACTTAACATGTAGGCCAAAACATGACGCCGGTTAGTTACAATTTTTTTTTCGGACAGGGACAATGCCGTTATCAGCCAGGTACTTATTTTACACCTTCGTACGGTGAGAGAATGTTAGTAAACAGCCTTTTCCAAAGACTCAACATTGCGCCACTCAGAGTGGAACTCGAACCCTGCACCTACCTGTCCGGAGGCGAGTATCATACCCCTAGACCAAACAGTCGCACTAGATAAGACAGTTGAAGAAGACACAATTAAAATCAACCCCTTCGTCTTGAGATGGGTCCCGACAGCCCCAGGAATAAAACATTTGCCCCGCAAACAAAACGACCGTTATCAGTCCCGGGTACACTTGATTTTCTTCTTCTTCTGCACTCCCTCTCTCTCTCTCTCTCTCTCTCTCTCTCTCTCTCTCTCTCTCTCTCTCCATCCATCCAGCCATAATATCGAGAATATTGGCGATCACTTATGGCGCAGAAAAGGATTGAGTGACTGAGTTTATAATTTGGACTGAAGTCAATTTTAACGTCAAATTCACCCGGACATAGGAGAAATACCGAATTGAGTAGTGTGGCCACATGTTTCATCTTATCTAAGGCGTAGCGTTAAAAAAACACAACGTGAGCATTTATATAGCGCAAAATCCATTAAACATGCTCAAAGCGCTTTACAAGGGATTCCAGGCCAACAGCAACACCTTCTTCCGGTGGCGCTCAATGGCGACGCTTGGTTTTTCATTGCTCTGTTGTTCATCAGTAAAAGTTTGTATTCTTGTGTTATTATCTGCCATCGTTTTTGTATATGGACCTATTATTTGTAATTGGAATACAGGTATGACTATGTTTAAATATTTCTATTCGTGGTACCTATTTCAATCATGTGAAGAGCATGAAAAGTTACTACGAGTGAACAATGTTGTTGTGTTCGAAATAAAAACAATATGGCGACCGTCGTCTACACAAAAAACGAATTGCTTGATATTGGACAAACAACAATCAAAACAAATGATCGAAAAGGTTTTATTGTTTCAATCAAGAAAAGAAGAAGAGGAAAACGTGGAGGCGTCAAGCAAAGAATTCGAAAAACTGGTAAAGTACCACTACCTATGATTATACTTTCAAACGTTCGATCTATCAGAAACAAAGCGGACAATATTAGCGCGTTGTGTAAATTTGATCCTGATTATGAAAACTCAAGCATACTGTGTTTTACAGAGTCATGGCTTTCAGACTTAGACACAGATAAAAGTGTAGAATTGGAAAATTTCATAATACATAGGCGTGACAGAGATAGCTCAATGACAGGAAAACAAAAAGGTGGTGGTATTTGTGTGTATGTCAACAAAAACTGGTGCAAAAGCTGTCGAACTACACGTTCATTATGTGAAAAGGACATCGAGCTCATTTCCCTCTCTCTTAGACCCCACTATTTACCTCGGGAATTCCCACTTATTTATGTCATTGCTGTGTACGTCCCTCCTGATGCGAATGCTAACACAGCTTTACAGGTAATTGAGGAGGAATCATTTAATTTTTTAAGAAAACATCCTGATGCCCCGTAATAATTCTCGGTGATTTCAATCACTGCCCTCCTATAAATTCTTTTTATCAAACGTCTCTGTTCCTACCAGACGAGATAAAACCCTGGATCTGTGCTATACAAATATTAAAAATGCATACAGAAGCGTTCAAAAAGTAAAAATAGG